>NW_025367526.1:0-6594 GCF_016433145.1 Gracilinanus agilis | reverse complement strand
ATTATATTATATTATATTATATTATACATAATAATATACATTTTTATATTATAACTTTATTAAATTATAGTACTAGTAGTAAAGAGAGAGAAATGACATCAACAAAGTAACACGATGGAGTAATTCCCTTCCAAAAGCCCTCACCTTCCATCTTAGACTCAATATTGTGTATTGGTTCCAAGGCAGAAGAGCTAGGCAATGGGGGAGAAATGACTTGCCCAGAGACACAAACAGGAAGTGTCTGAGGCCAAATTGGAACCCAGGACCTCCCATCTCTTGGCCTGGCTGTCAATCTACCAAGCCACCAGGCTACCCTCCCAACAGATTTTATAAAGAGATCTTGTTTGGGGAGATCTAAAAGCAAGTTTCTAGCCCTTCCAATTTTAAATGTCTCTGGGGAAGAAACTAGCCTTTGGGCCATTTGTAGGTCACCCCATTTTTAAATATGTTGACAAGCTATTAAGCCAGTCAAGATGATGCCAGTATGATTACTGAACTCAAAGAAAAGAGAGGCGGTCAAATACAGTGGCCTAAAACTATCAAAGGAAATGCTTTTGGCTGAAAACCATTTTCTCCCTCTAGGGAAGCTAAGTGCGTTATTGCAAAGCTTTTAAAAGTAGGTAAACTAAAATAATCAAGGTAAGATGAAAGATTTAGGTCAGGCCAGATAATAGATAATAAATCATATTTTTATAGAGTACTTTAAGCTTTGAAAAGTGCCTTATATCTATTTTCTCATTTGATCATTAAAACCACCTATGAGGCGGGAAAGATTATTGTCTCCATTTTAGAGATGAGAAAACTGAGGCAAAGAGAACTTAGGAAAAGAAACAGGAAGAAGTTCATCAAGCCCAGAAGGTGGCATCCCACCTGAAATGACCTAAATCACTGTAGAGATCTCTCATTAAGAGCTCCCATGCTGAAGAATATTCTCCTCCTAGTCACCCAAGGGACTTTTGATTGAAAGAAAAGCATTTATTAAGCACTTCCCACCAGATGCTAAGTACTGTCCTTTGATGTCCAGGCACTGCCTCCTAAAGGATCCAGCCAGCCCTTAGTGCCTCTCCTTTCCACAAATTATTTTCTATTTAATAACGATGTATGTATATACATCTATGTCTGTACAGGCTACACATGTAGATGTGATCAGTTGCAGATATTATCATCGAAGGGGCTGATGGGAAATGTAGTTTTCCCAGCTGGAAGGAGGGACCGAGGATGTGGGAGATAGAAGCCTCCTGGGACAGGGAAAGCCTGGGAACTTTAACTCTCTACGGAGAGGGGAAGGTCCAAGCTGCATCAGCTGTAAGCAGGCAGCTAGGAAAATGTCCCAAATGAAGTGGAATCATGAGCCGTTGGAACCTTGCTTGATTCACTTACCATTTAAGGAGTTCTCAGCCTACACAGAATTTGCTGTTTGCCTAGATTGTCCTATTTGCTCTGAAGAAGGGCATGGTAAAAATGATTCCCTGCCTTGTCAGTGCCTCCTGGCCAAATGACTTTCTACTTTGGAGAATTTATTGCTTTAATTCATTCTTATTTAATTTTTTAATAAGGGGGTCTGTCTCCAGATAAAGAAAAGCAAATTTGTGTCATATTCTAAGTGAATTTTCAGTATAAAGCAATGAATCATGCAAGGGAGAAAAGGTTAAAAATGTACCTGAGACTAAGTGCTTTGTATTTACCTGGGAACCTGTATTAGGTTCTAGCAGTAAATGTACAAAGAGCACATTCACTTGTCTTGTTTACTAATAGAATGTCAGCTCCTTGAGAGCAAGGAACGATTTCAGTTTTATCTTTCTATCTTTAGTAATAACACAGTGTCTTCAATATTTAAAAAAAAAATTTCAAACTGGCCTGCTATTTCATTAATGTATATGGGAAACTCCAGGTGCAGAAAGTCCCTCTCCCATTGTAGACTCACAACTGCTTGGCAACTTTTACTTTCTAAGAGTAACTGACATCCACAGAGCTGTTTATTGACTTGCTCAAGATTACATAGCCTAATTGTGGCAAAGGCAGGATTTGAACCAAGATCTCTCAGACTTTAAGTCTGTTTCACTTTCTCCCTTCTTCCCTTTTCCTGACTCTCTCTCTCTCTCTATCTCTCTTCCTCTCTTTCCCTCTATTTCTCTCTGTCTCTGTGTCTCTGTCTCTATCTCTCATTCCCTCTCCCTCCATTTCTGTCTCTCTCACTCTCCTCCACCTTTGTCTCCCTCTCCCTCCTTCTCTGTCTCTCTCTGTTTCCTTCTGTCTTCCTCCCCCTCTCCTCCCTCTCTCTGTCTCTTCCTGTCTCTTTCTGTTTCCCTCTCTCTGTGTCTCTTTCTGTCTCTCTCTGCCTTTGTCTCTATCCTTCCTTCCCTTTTCCTCCCTTCTTCCCTCTCTCCCCCTTTCTCCATTTCTGTTTCTTTGTCTCTCTCTGTCTCCCCCTGTCTCTTCTCCTTCTTGTTCTGTTTCCCTCTCCCTCTTTCACTGCCTCTCTCTTTCACTACCTCTCTCTGTCTCTTTCTGTCAATCTCTCCATTGTGCCTGCCTGACCCCTAGGTGCTTAATGAATACTTGCTACCTGATTGATTGCTACCTCTCCATCAATAAGAGTCTCATTTTTGGGGAGTTTTATGGGGGAAAAGTCACCCCTCTTTCCATAAGCCTATACATCAAGACCTGCACGTATTTCTGGGCTTCCTGATTTTCTTCTTCTTGGTTCAAATTTACTGTCTTTGTATGTGACCTGTGCACTGTCTCTATGTTTTAGCGAGGCTTTTACCCTGAAGTTAACACCCAAATATGGTTTGACTAGCTTACCATTGGCCTATCTCATTCTGCCCCACTGTTTTGCATTGTGGGACAGATCATTCATCCCATTGGGGAAGATTCTTGATAACCTGGAAGTGAAGAGACCTAGTGGAAAAGTGATTTCGTCATCTGTGTCCTTGCCCTACTATCACCAGCCATCGGAAAGCCACAAGGCTTATGTCCTGAGAGTCCTTAGTTAACATATGCCCTGACCTTATTGCAGAGAAATGTGTTTTCCAAATTTATACATGCATACCAGCCAAAAGATAGCAAATCAAAACCTCTTTGAATTTCCTGGGGCTACTTCCTCCAATCAAGGTCAGATCCTATGGCCTTCTGAGTAAAATATTGCAAATAAACATGGTTCTTTCACATAGCAACAACTTTTTTCTGTTGATACACTCCTCTGTCCAGCCAAGGATAATAGTCTTCCATCATTTAAAGTGAATAAAGCTGAGCTTCATGACTATGCTTTAAAGCAAAGAAAATAAATGACAACAAGAAGAAAAAATTACCCTGCTGGTTATTTACTGGCCTCTGGAAATTTACCAGGAACTGTTTTGAGCTGCATTAATCGGAAGCAAAGAAGCAAAGAAGGTTTCCTTTGGGGAGAGGGTGGCATGTTGTGCAGCACTATGGCATAATATTTTTTAAATGAAAAAAAAAAGGGCACTGGAAAAAAGCTTTTCAATCAATAAATTCCTCTACTCTAATCCACTGCTCCCCCAAAGGAAGAGAAGCTAGTTTTCAGTGAAACTACCCTGGAAAGTGCTCCAACCAAGTGTTTCTCCAAGTACTATCATGTCCAGGTGAAGGAAACAAAGACTTTAGCTCTAGTGACAGAAACCATTGGATTCAATCCTAGGATCCACCTAGACACAAAGAAGTGAGGATTTCCTTATTTATTCCTTCTCAGTGAGGAGTCAGAGCCTTGATTGCCTCTTAGCTTTGTCTAAATTTGACCTCAAACAGTCACTGTTTCTTCTGGCATTCTCTGTTCCCCACCTCCTATTTTTAAAACTATGAATGGTTTGTGGAGTTGGTTTCCTTCAAATGTCAAAATGATCCATGATGTAGCTTTGTTTGGGAAGCTGCTAAGCACCTAAGACTCTGGTTCTCCATTTCTGAGATGGAGAAGAGTGGAATAAAAAAGATGGGGAAAGCAGAGCTTGGACATTTTGGTATGTCTCGTAACTGACAATACCTTGGGAAAAAGTGATTGGCTTCAGGCCTCTTCTGGCTTGTTTAAATCTATGTTCTATAAAAGTTATGAAACAGGTATTGCAAGGAACAGAAAAGACCTGTGGAGTACTACTGCTGTTCATTCAATTTCAGGGATGAGCCATATTTTATTTATAAGTAATAAGTTCACCAATAATGATCCAACCCATGTATTTTGGTCTATGCCAAGATCCAGAAGAGCAATAGACTATGGGGGTTAAGTGACTTGCCCAGGGTCACACAGCTAGGAAGAGTCTGAGGTCAGATTTAAACCCAGGACTTTCCATCTCTAGGCTGGACTCTTAATTCATTGGCCACCTAGCTGCCCCTTCCATTATCTTTTCTCATTTCTAACTGACTGAGGTCTAACAGGTTTTAATCTTCTATTTTCTCTAGCCAGAGGTAGAAAAATTAAAGTACAAATTACTCCATGCTATACCATTTCTGAGTGGGTTTCAGTACTCTGTTAAATTAAACCCCCTTCATCAAACAAACAAGTATATAAGTATATATATTCTGTCATTTTTCAGAGTTTGACAACACCAGGGGGAGTAATGTCCTTTGAAAAAAAAAATCCACCTACCAACAAGTGAGCCCTTGTTCCTTTTTTTTTTTTTTTTAACGGAATGAAAAACATTAATGAATTTGTACTTTTTGCAAAGTGTATTTTGCTCCAAGTACAATGGCATCATTTTAAATATTCCTTTGCTGGGAGAAAGGATTTGCATTTGAAAATCATTTTTGGAAGCAAAAATTAATATAATTTAACATTCATAATTATTAATTCACCAAAGTAGTAGGTATGAATCATACCTACAAGGAAATGGAGATTTTTATATGTTCTCTCTCTCTCTCTCTCTCTCTCTCTCTCTCTCTCTCTCTCTCTTTCCTTTTCTCCCTCTCTCCTCTCTCTGTCTCTGTCTCTGTCTCTGTCTCTGTCTCTCTCTGCAAGAGAGAACTATACTTGAGATTTTTCTGAGAAAAAGACTGATTGATTCTAAAGGATGTTTCTAGAAGCCAGAATGCTCTTTTGAAATGATCCCCACTTTGGCAAATATCTGAAACTTATTGATGATTTAAACAAACAAACCAGAAAAAAACCAACAACAATATACTTACTTTCTTTCCAACAATTCTTGGTGCTTCTCTGTCATCCTGAGAAGAAAAATATACATGAAATCTTCTGAGTCCCTCTCCATTTCATTGGAGAATACTGAAGAAGGCCCATAGAGATTTTTGCAAGAGAGTATTAGAGTTCTCTCTAAGGAACATGACACAGAGAGAGGGAGTGATTGTTATAACACGGTTTAACTAAGAACAAATTGCATTTTTTATTTCTTCTCTCTTCCAATTCTCCAGGCTAGGAAGTATGTTTTAAATACAGTTCAGAGAGTACGAAAGTAACAATTTCGCTTAATTCCTACAGCAAATTGCATTCTAATTTGCATTGATGATAGATTAATATCCTGCTAAGCAGCATGGGTTATTTTTGCTTTTTAAAAATATTTTTATTGTGAACTAGGAAATTACTAACAAAGATGACCAAAAAAGACTAAAAGTGGTTTGTACATAAAACCATGAATCTGTTACAACTAATTTTTTAATTTATGTTAATTATAACATAGTAGTACCAACATTGCCCTGATTCGCTGTGTTCCCTTATGATCAGTCTTCTGCTTTTTTGTTTGTATTTTAAGTGAATAGATGTTCTTTCCCTTACTTTTCTTTTTGCTTCACTATCACTAGCTTCCTGCTGTGTTTCCCTAATTTTAAACTTTTCTAAAAGTAAAACTCAAAGTCCTTCCTTGCAGCAAAAGTCTTGTGAAACAAAACAAATTTTTACCATTTTTAAAAATGTCTGTGTCTCTGCATTTTTTCTATCACTTTGCCACAAACTAATGCTGGTGTTATAATTTATATTTATGTTATATTTAACATAAATTTTAAAAACAAGTTGTGGCTTTATGTATAAACTCTACTTTTTAGTCTTCGTTGTATTCAGAAATGTTCATATTTGTTGATGATTTTCTAGAAAATATTTTTTAAAAGCAAAAATCTTTCAAAAGTGTTTACTATATAAATACTCCTTTTGCTTCTGCTCACTTCACTCTGCATCAATTCATACAACTCTCCCTAGGTTTCTCTGAAACTATCTCCTTCATTTTTTATAGCACAATAGTTTCCCCATTACATTTTTATGCCATAATTTATTTAGCCATTTCCCAAATGATGGGCACTCTCTTTGTTTTCAGTTCTTTGCTACCATAAAAAAGCTGCTATAAATTTTTATACATTTGGGTCCTTTTTCTATTTCTTTCATCTTTTTGGAGGTTAAAGGCATAATAGATTTGTATAATTTTTAGACTTAATAAATCATTACATCTGTATCCCATAATGTCCAATTATCTTGTACCTTTAGTCTCCATGACTTCATTCGTAGTTCAAATTCTGCCTTTTGATGGAGTCCTAGTCTCTACCCCACCCCCTTTGCCACTAGTGTTAGTGTCTTCCCTTCAGAGGTTACCTCTCATCTAAGTATATATATATATATATATATATATATATATATATACTGTC
>NW_025367525.1:0-6872 GCF_016433145.1 Gracilinanus agilis | reverse complement strand
ATATAATATAATGTATACACTATAATATACAAAAAGAGAATATATAATATAAAAGATAATAAAAATAGAAAAAAGAATAAAACCCTTACCTTCCATCTAAGAATCAATACTAAAGTTCAGTTTCAAGATGAAGAACCAAAAGGGCTAGGCAACTGGGGTTAAGTGACTTGCCTAGGGTCATACATCTAGTAAGTGTCTGCAGCTGGATTTGAATTCAGGTCTAGCACTCCTATTCTCTGTGTCACTTAGCTACCTAAGAGGGGTAGTAGATAACATAAAATGTTAACTGGTATTATTTCTTCTGAGCAACTGGGAAAGGGGGTGGGCTAGTCAGAGAGTACTAAAGCTGGCCTGATGTGTCTGAAACATTACAAGAAAGAGAAGAAAGCCTGTAGGACCTTGGGCAGCCGATAGTGTTCTAGAAACAGTCAAAAAGGTCTGGTTGGAATCCTGCCTTAGATATCCATTAGCATGTGACCCCAGACAATTCCCTTAACTTTATTGGGCTTTATTTTCCTCATCTGCATAATGGGGGTGGGGTTTGAACATGAAGACTTCTAAAGTCCTTTCTAACTCTAAATCTACAATCCTATGAATTTCGATGATATGAGAAAAACTCTCCCAGGACAAGAAGGAAGAGATGTGCCAAAAATTTGGAGCAAGGAAGGAGTCTCTTACATGGATGAGCTCACAGGTCTATTGAAATATAACAGCTAACATTATATAATGATTATATTAGCTAATCATTACATTATGTATATAATTAACCTAGAATTATATATATAATTAACCTAGAATTACATTATATAATAACCTGTGGCTAATATGATAAAACTGCTTGTGATTTTTATCATAAAAATGAGAAAAATAACATAAGCTCATAATGGGTGGATAAAAGACCAATAAAATCATAGGGACACAGAATGTTAAAGTTGGAGGAGGCCTTAGAGATCCTTCTAGTTCAACCATCTCATTTTGTAGAGGAAGAAACCGAGGTCCAGGGAGGTTTACTGATTTGCCCAAAGTTATCCAGTACCAAAGTAGCAGAGGTGGGATTGAAACCCGGATCATATGAGTTCAGATCAGGCCAAAGATATTTCTTATCTTTGCTATCTGGATTTTGTGGTTGGAAAAATGCTTTTACATGCATAACATTATCTGTGAATTTATTATTTGCCCCTATTTGACTGAATTGCCCATATTTGATGGAGCAGCTGGGTGGTCCAGTGGATAGAGCACTGGGCCTGGAATCAGGAAGACCTAAGTTAAGATTCAGCTTCAGACACTTAGTAGCTGGGTGACTCTGGGCAAGACATTTCACCTCGTTAGCCTCAGTTTCCTCATCTGAAAAATGGACTGGAGAAGGAAATGTCAAACCATTCCAGTATCTTTGCCAGGAATACCCCCAAATGGGGTCATGAAGTCAGACCCAACTGAAACATTTGAACAAGAAATTTGATCGATGAAGAAATTTAGGCTCAAAGAGGAGTGACTTACTCAAGTGAGGTGTGTATTGGAAGAGTAGGAAGAGGAAGGAGGAGCAACCCAAGAAGGGAGGGCAGAAGGCAGGTATTGCATGCTCAATCCTGAAAGCATGAATCTAAAAATAGCAGGCAGCTCACCAAAGGCTTCTGAGAGGCCAAACACCTTCTGGTTGTAGACATCAGTCTTGTCCCAGATGAAATAGTAGGAGAGGTCTGGGGCGGCGGCGAACCACTTCCTGAAGAGGCGCCCTTCCACAGCGACCATGAGGTGGACCTTCATGAGATTGAAAGGGATGGTGGGGTGGGTGAGGCTGATCTTCAGGACGGACTTGTAACCAGGCGTCCGGCTGCTCAGGTAGCTCAGCTTCATGCTACTGCCGGAGATGCTGATCTCTTCCTGCAAAGCCTGGAGAACAAAGAGGAAGAAGTGGTAAGGCGGGGAAGAAGCTTAAGCAAGGAGATCATGGAAGTTCAGTGTGGAGAGGGAAGCGGTTGGACCAGCTGCTTTCTAAGCCCTCTCCCCCTTCTCAATCGTATGCTCCTGGTCACAGACCCAGGAGAAGTGAGCTCTTCTGATGCCCAGGCCCTGTACCAGCCAGGAAGTCATCTTGCTTCATGTTCTTAAGCTGGAAAGATCACAACACTTTCTGGCTTCTCTAGTAAACCAGAGGTCCTTGGAAAAGAATGTGAAACCCAACTGTCCAGAAGAATCTGATCAGAAACAAGTACTGTTGTAGGATTGACCGTCTCCAGCTGGAAGAAGCCTCCAGGGGGTCAATTCTTCCAGCCCAGTAAAAAGACATTTCACCCTGTTATTGTCTCCATTTTACAGATAAAGTAACTAAAGGTCAATTCAATATAATTTCAATAGAATGTAAACTAGATAACAGACAGAAATTTTGTATCCTCTGAGCCTTACACAATGCAAAGCTGAAATGCTATAGAGATTCTGTCATATGGTAAAATAGTACCAGAGCTTAATAGGAATAAATAATTTAGAATAGAAATTACTTAGAAATGAAGAATTTAGAATCAATGTTTAGCCTGACACTCTTAGGCTCCATCAGTTTATAGATAACCAACATTTCTATGACAAAGACACTGTGAAGAACAAGACCTCTAAATGGGCAGTGTTCTGCCCAATAGATACTGACTGGCATATCCTTTCACTTCTTTACTTATTCTGACTTTGCTTGTAGCAGGGAGGCCCCAAAAAACAAAGAAGAGACTGAGAGATCCCACTGGTCATCTAGTCACAGGATCTTAGATTTCAAGCTGGGAGAGACCTTTGAGATCCCCAAGTCCAGCTGCCTTATTTTACAGATGAGGAGACTGAGGCTCAGAGAAATTTAGTGCCGTGCCTAGGGTCACCCAACCAACTTGGTGGTGCAGTGGTTTTGGTGTCAGAGAGACCTGAGTTCAGATTTTGTCAGGAATTTATCGGCTTCATCAGGTTTCTTTAGAAAGGTATTTAATTCCTCTCGGTCTCAGTTTTCCTAGCTATAAAATGGGAATAATAATAGCACTTACCTCCCAGGGTTATTTTGAGGGTCAAATGATATAAGAGATGTAAAGTACAAGGCAAAACTTAAAACACTATACAAATGCTAGCTATTGTCATTATTATAGTTATTATTAGTAGTAGTAATTTAATTCAATAAAGATTGATTAAGCACCTACTAAATGCCAGATATTGTGCTTTATGCTGAGGATATAAAGAAGCAAAAGATGGTCCCTGCCCTCAGAGAGCTTATTTTTTGTAGCAGTAGTAGTAATGGTAGTAGTAGTACTATTTTGTAGTAGCAGTAGTGGTAGTAGTACTATTTTGGAGGAGGAAGATGAGGAGGAGAAAAAAGAGGAGTAGAGGAAGCAGCTAGGTTGTATAGTGGATAGATCACCACGCCAGGAGCGAATTCTTCCTCATTTCATCTTCCTCAGTTCATATCTGCCTTCAGACACTTACTAGCTGTGAGATGCTGGGCAAGTCTCTTAACTCTGCCTCAGTTTCCTCATTTATAAAACGAGAAATGGCAAACCAGTCCAGTGTCATTGCCAAGAAAACCCCAATGGAGGCACGAAGAGTTAGACATGACCAAAAAGGACAGAATAACAACAACAATAAGGAATTGTAACAGTAGTATTAGGTAGAAAGAATTAAGTGCAGAGCAGGAATTTCCAGCCCAGGTCTCTTGACTCCAAAGTTAATGCTTTAGCTTAATGCCTTGGAATAAATGCATATAGATTGTGCTGGCATTTAACTTAAAAAAAAATACAGTGCTGCAACCCCATAATGAAAATCTAATTTAGGAGGAGCTTAGAAGCTAATCATTTCCTCCATTCTGCTTTCTGGATGCACATCTCCTGGCTGCACACTCCGTTCTGGGTTATGGGCAACTTCCTCTGGGATGATGGAATCATCTATTCAAGTGGAGTTGCCTCTTGAATCAGGAGCTCAAAGGATCCCCCTCAAAGGATCAAATTTTAGTCCTTGAAAGTCATTTATTCCAACCCTATCATTTTAGAGATGAAGAAACTGAGGTCAAGAGAAATTTCTTGATTTGTCTACAAAAGAACAACAAAGGGCAGCAAGGTGGCCCAGTGGATGGAGAGCCAGGCTTAGAGATAGGAGATCCTAGGTGAAAATCTGGCCTCAGACACTTCTTAGTTCTGTTACCCTGGGCAAGTCACTTAACCTTAATTGCCCAGCCCTTGATGCTCTCCTATCTTGGAATTGATACTAAGATAGAAGTAAGGGTTAAAAAAAAAAGTACAATGGATTTGGAAATCAGGACACTTAGGTGCAAGTTCTGGGTCTGACACATATTTACTGCGGGATCCCAAACCTATCAATTAACTTCTCAATTTCCATTTCTTTGTAAAATGAAGAGACTTGGACTAGTTGTTCTCTGTAGTCTCTGATTCTGTGCAAAGATGGAGTTGAAAGAATGTGACATGTTAGCCAAGTTTCTTCTAAGTCTCTGATCCTATAGGAATTCCCCGAGCACTGGCCAAAAGGCCAATGAAAGAGGGCTGGAAGGTGTGCCATGGAGATATGGACGATCCACTAGCCGAGCTGGCTAAAGATGGCACATAGTTAAATTCTGAAATGATTGAATAGGAATACTATGACCAAATTCTGCAACATGCTAGCTGTGTGGTGCAATGTTACAATGTGGTTTTAAAACTAGACTCTAGTAAAAATAAATACGATGGATGTTGAGATTGTAAAAAAAGATTCCGTCAGTTCTTCCAAGAAGGAAATTTTAAACAAATGTGAGTTAATTTAGCAGTGATGGGGATGAACTTTTGGGGGCTGGCTGCTCTGAGCCCAGTTTTAAGGAGGGAATGCTCAGTCATGGCAGAACCAACACAGACATGAAAAGGATGGTGGTGATGCTTCTCTTGCATTTACAGAGGAATCCCACCTGCATTCAATTCAATTAAATCAATAAACATTTCGTAAATACCCACCATGGGCTGGGCACTATACTAGGCATGGAGGACGGAAAGAAACATAAGCTCCCTCACCGGGTCCTGCTGTCAGGGAGTTTGGGGTTGGGTTTAAGTTCAGTTATTTCAAAACCTACAATGACAATGTGTGCAGTTAGGGCTGAAGTCAGATGTCTCTCCATAGGCATTCTATCATCATGGCCCAAGCATCAATATTTAGGGACCTCCACTCTCTGGATCTGCCAGAGTTTTCCATTTACTCTCTACCTAACGGTCTAGATTCTAGGCAAATGGACTGTACCACTCTCTCTCTCATAGATGTTAGATGGGCTCCTTTAATCTCTCCAGGACTCAGTTTCCTCTTTTGGCAAATGAACTGTTTGGCCTAGCTGAGATCAAGATCTAGATTCCCTTTTTGTATTGTCAAATCCTTACCTTCTGTCTTTTGTTTTCACTTACCTCTATTTGAAATTTAGCATTCCCTACAATGATTTATTATTTTTATTCATTCATTCATTTATTCATCCATCCATCCATCCATCCATCCATCCATCCATCCATCCATCCATTTATTTATTTAAAACCCCTACCTTCCATTTAAATACATGATTCTGAGAAGGGGCCTATAGGTTTCCCCAGACCACAAGACATAAAAAGATGAAAAACTTCCATTAAATAATCTCTCAGATCTACAATCTTATGTTCTTTACATCTTGCCTCCATGCTTTTGCTATGCCTGGATCACCTCCAACTCTATCTCCTCACATATGACTCACCTTTTTTTAGGTTTGGCTCAGATCCTGTGTCCTCTGGGGCATCTTACTTGATTCCCCCTAGCTGGATGTGATGTATTTCCCATCTCTTTTCAAAATATGTTTTAATTCTCTTATGCAGTTATTTTCATTCATTCATCCATCCATTCATTCATTCATTCATTTATTTATTTTCTGTGAGCAAGTGAGTCACTTAACCAATCTACGCCTCAGTTTTCTCATCTGTTAAACAGGGACACTGTTTATTGCTTTCCTGAATTCATAATTATTGTGAGAGAACCATGCTGAAAACAATAAAGTGCTATATAAATGTAAGTGATTATTATTGAATTATATTATAATTAGGGAGTGACTTCCTCATCCCTGGCCATCTTTGAGCACAGGCTTGATGATCATATTGGAGGGATTTTAGGCGGGGAGGATTCCTCCTTAGGAAACTGAGGTTTCTTTCATCTTGAAGAGTTTCTGATTCTATAGTGCGGCTCAAAGAACAGAAAGAAGAAAGGTGAATATGAGTTTTTCTGGATAAGTAGCAGGTGTTATTATTATTAGTTATTATTATTATTCCACCAACATTTACTGAGCACTGAGTATGTACAAAGCCTTTGCTGAGGGAGAGATAAAGATGAAATAGGACATAATCCTTGCCTCGAAAGAGATTACAGTCTGGTAGAGAGATATTGCACAGTCTACGGGAGGGAAATACAATCATATTCTAATCTGGGTGACACACACTTATTAAATTCTGAGGCTAGAATGGGTGTTAATCATAATACACCTTCTTATTAGGCTCTATATATCATGAGGGGTAGCCAGGTGGCACAGTGGATAAACCAACTGGCCTGGAGTCAGGAAGACAAGTTTTCCCGAGTTTAAATCTGACTTCTGACAATTCCTAGCTGTATGACTCTGGGCAAGTCACGGAATCCTATTTGCCTTAGTTTCCTCATCTATAAAGTGAACTAGAGAAGGAAATGGTAAGCCACTCCAGAATCGTGGCCAAGAAAACTCTAAACGGGATCTCAAAGAGTGGGGTATGATTAAAAAATGACTCAGCAACAATATATCTTATATTATTATGTTATGTTATGTTATTTATATATTATTATTTACATTATAATTGTATACCATGTTATTTATATTATAATTATATTTTATGTTATTT
>NW_025367524.1:0-1044 GCF_016433145.1 Gracilinanus agilis | reverse complement strand
TTCACAAGAGCAAAGTTTTGGAGAGATAAACAAGTGAAAATGGCTGATAGGTGCTTTGAAGGAAGTTTCTGAAATAAACATGAAACCCTAGATTGGGATGTGTTAACTTGGAAATAACACAGAATGACCAAGAAATCAATAAAACTCACTCTTTCAATAGGAATAGGGACATCCTTCAAATATATTATCATTCCATAGAGCCAAAAGTTAAACACCATTTGAAATGAAAGGCTCCAAGCACCTGGGAAATATATCCCATGAAGAAAGCACTATGCTAAGTACCAACTCCCCTGGGAGAAGACACACGTCTTAGTTTCAGCTCTGCCCAGGAAGAAAACACATTAGCTGCTTTTCCCCAAGAGTAAAGGGAATTGGGAGTCCTTCTATCTTCTGGATAATCACAGGGGCAAGGGGAGGACTTGTCTACTCTAATTCTAATTGACCTAGGCCAGGCAAGGCTCAAAGGAGCAGTTCTGGAGTCACTGGGAAGGCTGCTTCTACCAGCACAGTTAAAGGGCCTGAGGGTGGCTTTGAGGGTTCTCACGGTAATCTAAAGATGATCACAAGATGCCAAAAGCCAAGGTGGTCTACCCAAGTAGAGAGAGTGTGCTCGAGATGCAGTCCACCAGATCCCAAACCCCTCCTCCACTTGGTGCAGCTCTGCAGGTCTTGTCCACTTGCTGAAAGCCACCACCATTCAGGATCCCAGGGAATCAGGATGCAGGGTGTCCTTAACTCTGAGATCTCCCAAGGTTAGCAACAGGTTGTGCCAACCACTAATGGAGTCTCTCTCAGAGCGCAAGCAACTTCCTGCTCCTTCATTCCATCTTGGAATGTTCCAGCCCTTCCTGCTAGGTTCATATAAACTATATGTAACTAATAAATAATCTTCCTCACAACTATATATATATATATACATACATACATACATACACACACAAAACTATGGGTGGAAGAAGATAATGATAAGAAAAATAGGAAAGCAAACAAAAAGGAATAAATTTATATTCCCTAAAGAAGCAGGTGGGACCAACAGGGAAAAAT
>NW_025367523.1:0-1195 GCF_016433145.1 Gracilinanus agilis | reverse complement strand
TCTCTCTCACACACACACACACACACACACACACACACACACACACAGAGCATTTTTCATGAAGTAGTTTTTGAAGAGCCAAATGGTGATGGAAGCAACTTTTTCTTACTACAACAGAGAGAGCATGGTGGGAAGTTGAAAGAAATACAGTGTTATTCAAGACTGGCAACTTGTCAGAGAGCTGTTCATAGTTGTTTTATGTTACTATGGAATAGGTTTTATAAGTACCTCAAAAACATTTCATTAAATGCCCAAATGATTCAGGTTTTCATTAATATTATTAAAATTATAATAATGATTTACATTAGAAAGGTTTGAATAACTAGAATGAAACTATACATTTAATGAAGATATAAATTTGCAGTAAAATTTCCTTTATTTTGCTCCAATATTTTTTAAATTATTATTTCTGTATCATTTTTAATCAGCTCATATTTGTGTTTGTTTTGCTGGCTTTGCAACAGAAATCTTTGACAGTTTTCCATGCCAAATAAATGCAGATACTTTAACTAAGGTATATATATGTATTTCTAGCCCGAACAAGCTACAGTTTCATCAGGACAAAATGAGATTTGTAATTGCATTGGCTTAGCTCATTATTCCAAAGATTATAAATTATATACCTGACATAGAGCTCTACTTTTTTAATTTTTTAAAAACTGAGATGAATGATAGTCACCTAAAAAATAACATGAAGATAACTAGGGAGGAATGGTTTAACAAAAACAGATGAATTTTAAGTGGCAAGTATTTAATAAATGTAAATTGTACTAATAACTACTTTATAAATAAAAATAAGGAATAGAGTTTTACTCTTTTTTTAAGTATGTTTTTTTTTAAATATTAAAGAACAAAGTGATGTTGTGACTTTTAGCAATGGAAATGGCTTTACTACCTGCTGCAATAATATCATTTTACTAATGTAATCTTTCAAATGATGAACTTCTTTTAAAAACCTAGTGGACACATAAATACTAAATGGAAACCTGCTTTTAACCTAGCTTACATTTTTCTCAGGGGCTTTGGATGCAGTGTTGTTGACTTTGTTGTCTCCTTTTTGTGTTTTGTTCTTTCCTGTCACCAAAATACCTTTCTACATTGAGTTTCTTTATTGTTATTGGCTCATTTTTCTTCCTTCCTTCCTTCCTCCCTTCCTTCCTTCCTCCCTTCCTTCCTTCCTTCCTTCCTTCCTTCC
>NW_025367522.1:0-3114 GCF_016433145.1 Gracilinanus agilis | reverse complement strand
CCTTATGATCACAGCAGAAAGTACAGTAGCAAGAACACCTAATCCAAATGGAATTCAAAGACCTGACTTTGAGTTCTAGTGTTATAACATGGTTATTATCTTGTGCATGTCAGGTAAAACATATCTGAGCCTTGGTAGTGTCCTCCTCTATAAAGTGGAGCTAATACCTGATATTTCTCATAGAAGATTGATTCATTTAGTATTGAAATGACTTGCCCAAGGTCATAGTGAGTTTCAAAGGCAGAACTCAAATAGGTCTTCCTGACTCCACGGCAGGCTTGCCATCTACTGTATACCTACGCACTGCCTCTTTATGAAGTTATAATGCTTTAAAAATGGGTTTTAGGGGCAGCTGGGTAGCTCAGTGGAGTGAGAGTCAGGCCTAGAGACAGGAGGTCCTAGGTTCAAACCTGGCCTCAGCCACTTCCCAGCTGTGTGACCCTGGGCAAGTCACTTGACCCCCCATTGCCCACCCTTACCAATCTTCCACCTATGAGACAATACACTGAAGTACAAGGGTTAAAAAAAAAATGGGTTTTAAATGATGTAAGCTTATGTTTCTTTTTTCATATAAAAACATTTTTATTTTCCAGTAGTTCATTGGTAAATATTGTCCTTAAGATAGTTCCCCAAGTAACTTGAAGTTTATATTTCTATATACAAGTAGGATCTGTACTTGTTGCTTTAGAAGGCATTTTCTCTCCACTTCTTTATCCCTTACAGAGAGCACAGCTACAGACTGGCTTAGCACAGATTATTATCAGAGGCTTTTTAAAAAAAACATTTGTTTTTGAAATCTTTTATTTTTATATGGCCCAAATTTTTTCCAGTGTCCTTCCTTCTCCCCTCCCAGAGAGTCATCCCACATAAAAAAGAATTTTTAAAGCAAAATGAAAGGAAAAAAAAGAGAAAAAGGGGGGAGAGGAGTCAGTATAGACTAGAGATGGACAAACTTTTTAAAGAGGGGGCCAAAGGAAAGGAAATGATCATCTGTCAGATTGTTTCTATGACAACTCTTTTGAAGTTTTGTTGTATTGTATCCTACTCATTGTATTCTTCAGATTAGGAATAAGGTCGCTGGGCCAGATAGAACATTTTGAGGGGCCGCATCTGGCCCGTAGGCTGTAGTTTGCCCATCACTGGTATAGACAATCAATATTTTTTAAAAATCTGAAAAAAATGCATTTTTCTATATCTTTAGACCTTACCCTCCACCTCTTCAAAGAAGTTGAGAGTAATGTGTTCTCATATCATTTATTCATGACTATGCTGCTATTTGTGATTTTGTAGCATTAATTTTTTTTTGTTCTTTTGCGGTCTTTCCATTTACATTATTACAAATGGTATGTATTGTTTTCTTTGCTCTGATTACTTCATTTTGCATTAGTTCAATATACGTTCCCTTGTTTTTCTGTATTTATTATATCTCATTTCATACACTTTGGTAGTATTCCATTACATTTGCATACCATTTATATTTTGTTTAACCATTCCTCAATCAATGGGCATCTACTTCGTTTCTGAGTTTTTTTGTTACTAAAATGGGCTTCTCTGGGGCAGCTGGGTAGCTCAGTGGATTGAGAGCCAAGCCTAGAGACAGGTGGTCCCAGGTTCAAATCAGGCCTCAGACACTTCCCAGCTGTGTGACCCTGGGCAAGTCACTTGACCCCCATTGCCTACCCTTACCACTCTTCCACCTATAAGTCAATACACAGAAGTTAAGGGTTTAAAATAAAAAAAAAAGTAAAAAAAAAAAGGGCTTCTCTAAATATTTTAGTGTTCACAGGACCTTTCTTGTCATTGTCTTTTAATAGCTTCTTTTCCTTTCATTGGTCCCCCTACAATTCAGTCTTTATTCTTATTGCCACTGGGATGAATAGATCCAGTCATGTCATTCCTTTGCTCAAAATCGATTAAAGAATGAAAAGTAATTATTTAACATTTACTATGGTAGGCACTGAGGATAAAAAGATCAAAAGACAGCTAATTTTTCTAAGGAGTTTACATTTGAATAGAAAGAAAAAACATCAAAATATTGTGGCCAGAGAAGATAGTTTTAGTGTGGAATGTTGAGGAAGTTGATCTATAGAGCAGTGAACTAACAAGTCCTTTCCTTCAACTGTGGTTTGATTGATTTAATTATTGTGCCCAGAGCAAAAGGTAGAAAATAGAGTGGAGAGGGGTATGAGGCATGGTAGATGAGAAGATGGCTTGGATGGATGACTGGATGGAAGGTGGAGGTGAAGCCTTCTTGTTGCCACTGTGCTACATAGAGACCTAGTCATGTCCCTCCTTTGCTGCTGAAGTATGAAGCAGTGACAATGTCTGTTCTAGCACCTGCATAGGCTGCCTAATAATAATAATAATAATAATAATAATAATAATAATAATAATAATAATAATAGAAACCAGTTAAGATTTGCCTACATACATCTATATTATCTCTTTTCATCCTCATAGAAACCCTATGAAGAAGTGCTGTTATTGTTCCCATTTTAGAGATGAAAGAACTGAGGCTAAGAGAGGTGAAATGATTTGCTCAGGGTCTCCCTGCCTTAAGTGTCTCCCCAAACCAAGCCATCCACCACTCAGCTGCCAGAATGACCTTCCAAGAACACCTGATTGACTGTGTCTTCTCTCTAAGTCATCTCTGTACTTAATAAACTCCAGTGACTCCCTCCATGATCAATATCAACACTATGTTTAGCTTTGAAGGCCCTTAATCACTTGGCCATTTTCTATTTTTTAGTCTTATACTTTACTTACCTAGGTATACTCTGGGATCCAGTGATACTGGCCTCTTTGCTGTTCCTCAAATAAGAAATGTTATCTCTAGTCTTGGAATGTTCACTGTCTATGCATCATACTTGGAATTCTTTCTCTCCCCGTGTCCATATATTGGCTTATCTGATTTTCTTCAAGTGTCAGCTAAAATCATACCTTTTGCAAGAAGTCTTTACCAGTTTACCTTAATACTAATGCCTTCCTTCTTCTCAGAGGGGAATTTTACTCCGGTTATTTCCTTCTTTCCTTTGTTCCTTCATTCTTTCCTTCCTTTCTTCCTTCCTTTTCTCCCTCCTTCCTTCTCTCCTTCCCTCCTTCCCTCCTTCCTTC
>NW_025367521.1:0-13153 GCF_016433145.1 Gracilinanus agilis | reverse complement strand
AGAGAGAGAGAGAGAGAGAGAGAGAGAGAGAGAGAAAGAGAGGGGGGCATTTGGAGAGCACTCTTTCTGGTGTTCTTGAAATCATATCTTGTAAATGGTCCCCCCCTCTTTCTCTGCTTTTTTCTCCACTTTAAACCCTTCTTCCTCTCTTCTCGCTCCTCCTCCTCTCCTTCCATTTTCTTCTCTTTCTCTCTCCTTTCTCTCCTCCCCCCAAAGCCCTCTCTGATTGATCTTCCTTTGTGGTTAGTGATCATATACTTGAGCCCAGGTTTAAGCTCAACTTTGTAAGAAAGTAGGGCTTTAAAAATAAAATAGGGGTAGGACACTTCTTCCTGAAAGGGAAATTGAATCAAGATTATTAGCCTCATTTGCTTAACTTGGTGAAAAGGGAGGATTTAACTTGAGAAAAAGAATGATGAGATGTGACTAACGTACCTGGAGGGTACCCACTCGTGGCTTTTTAGCTTGCCATCTGCCAGGTGCAGAACAGAACTGCTAATTAACCTGCTTTTTTAGTCCTTGCCAAGGAGGGAGTATCTCTCCTCCCTATCAGAGAGAGGGTGAGGGCTCCCAAGCTCTGGGAGCTGCGAGAAGGACCTCCAGGCTGGGACAAGTGTGATATCATCCACATTATTTACTGTTCCTTTCCCAAAGGTACACACACATTCGCTGGCTGAAAGGGGCACGTTTCAAAGGTTTAGCGATTCTGAGCCTTAGATGTTGAGCCATAAGAGGGCCGGGACTGACCCTTCAGAGTCACGCGTCTTGGTCTGTGTCCCGAACCGGATTCTTTTTTGATGTCCCGCAGAAAGTTTGGCTGGCAGAGAATGGAACACGAGTCAGTGGAAGGAGCTGGACTGAGCTCGGGGCCCAGCTATAGGAGGCATGTCTGGAGGGAGAACAGGGGTGGAAATTCTTTGGGCTTGAGCAGTCTTAGAGGGGGTGGAGGGGGCAGTGACCCCTAGCTAGCCCTACCATTAGGGATGAAGAATCCTCCCTGCTTCTCTTCCCACTTTTTATTTACTCTTCAAAGTGATAGACCTCTGGCCTCACTCAGGAGCCCTTGGCTTCTTCCCCCCATTTTCCTCCTTCTCCTCCTTCTTCCTCCCTCTTCCCTCTCTTCCTTCCCCTCCTTCCTCATCCTCATCCTTCCAGCCCCATCCCATCTCCCTTATTTTGTCAGTCCTCTGATGGGAGCCTATTACACTGACCCTGAACTCTGGCCAAGTGCCCTGAGATTTGCCCCTGAGCCAACCCTTCTATTTATTACTGTAGCTAAAGCAGTGACTGTGGAATGAAAGGATCTGGATTCAAATCCTGCCTTTGTCCCTTACTAACTATGACTGGATAATTGACTTAACCATGATGGACCAAAAATTCCTTATTTGTAAAATGAGGAAATTGAACTAGATGGCTGAGACCATTTTCAGTTTTAGATTCTAAGTTCCTCCTGCATGGAAGGGATTATGGTAGGTCTCAGGAAATATAGAAAGAAATAAGAAGACTTTTGTTAAACTGAAAGAGAGGGGGAAGACTTGGTATATATGAATGGAGAGACCCAGATACTGTGACTTTAAAATATCTTTATGGATACCTTTTCCCCCAAATATTATAATCATTTACCAACATATGCCAAATTATGAAAAAGAAAAACACTTTAGTAAAACCTGTAGACATCATAACTGTGTGTGATGACATATGCATCATTGCAAATCCATGGTCCGCCACCTATCTAAAAGGGCCAGAGAAGTATGTTCCTTCATGTGTTCTCCTTGAGTAAATCCAAGCTTGAATGCCTTTTAGCATTGGTGTTTTATTTATATGAGTGCAGCTAGGTGGTGCCGCCCTAGATAGAGAGCCAGACTGGAGGTGGGAAGTCCTGGGTTCAAATCTGACCTCAGATACTTCCTTAGCTGTGTGACCCTGAGCAAGTCACTTAACCCCAAGTGCCTAGCCCTTATTTCTTGTCTGCCTTCAAACCAATATTTAGTATCGATTTCAAGACAGAAGGTAAAGGTTTAAAATCATTTAAAAGATAAATAATTTCAAGAAGGGGCCCACAGGTTTTATCAGACTGTCAAAGGGGTCCATAGCCCTGGAAAAAAGAACCCTTGTATCTAAAACTATGAACTATATTCTAGCAGTTCTTAAAATGTGGTCCAGAAACCTCTTCGGGTCCCTAAGATCCTTTTAAGGTATCTATGAAGTCAGCATTATCTTCATAATAATACTAATTTCTTTAGTATTTAGCTTTAATTTCTAAAATGATAAATATCAATAGATGAAAACCACAAAAAACAAAAGCTCTTTGGGAAGTGGCAGTGAGGATGAAATTATTTTTTTAAATCCTTACCTTCTGTTTTAGAATCAATATTAAGTTTTGGATCCAAGGCAGAAGAACTGTAAGGGCTGGGCAATGGGGGTGAAACAAGTATTATTTCCCCTCTTCTACCATCTTCTTGGGCTCTTGATGGACTTATTGAGCTCTTAAAGCCCATGATTTTTAAAAGACTTCACTTTGCTCGCTGACACTTGTCATATTTTAGGGCATGCTGATGCCTCGGTGGACAGACATTGCCTTTCTTTCCCATCTACCTAGGGCACATCTGTATAGAACATGCTGAGATTTACCAAGTATTCTCCTCCTCCCTCCCCCCCCCACATTATGTGAAATAATCTTTACAATGATTATGATCCCCAATTTATATCAGAGGAAACTGAGGCACAAAGGTAGTTAGTGACTTGTTCAGGAGCACTTTTGTTCAGTAGTTTCAGTTGTGTTTGACTCTTGGTGAGCTGGTAAAAATTAAATGCTTAATAAATGATCATCAGTTGATTATCTGATACCCATTTTCCTCTCCCTCCCTCCATGGGTGGCCGATATCAGTGTTCCTGATTCTAAGAAAATGATACTATCAGGGCAAAGTAATTAGCTTTTGTCTTTTCCTGTGAAATTATAGAGTACTTGTGATGTGTTTGGCACTGTTCTAGATGGCACAGATACAGAGATATAATAGATAGCCCAGTCCATGCCCGCATGGAGCCTACATTCTACGCAATGCGCCAGTTTTGGGTGGAAAGGATTTAGTTTGAATTTGGATAAATATAATGGAGGTAAAGTGGGGGGAGCTGGAAGGAACTAGATCTAGGATTTCATTCGTGTGGAGGATGTTTTGACCTGTAGATCATGTCCTTCATAATCAATAATGGCCTGGAGAGATAAGAACTGGCAGCCTACCCCTGCCTGCCTTCAATGCCAAATGATCACAGAAGTGAGTTTAGAGAGACCATTTCGCCTTCAGCCAGCATCTCACAGCAGTGGGGTCGAATGATTCACTAAGCTAAATAGAGAGGAATCATTAAACTGTGCCCAAGCATCCCCACAGACCACATATTGACTCAGAAAACTCCAAATGAACATTATCTCGGTTTTATCGCATTTTGATTGATTTTGTTCAATGTTTCCCAATTATATTCTTATATGGTCAGGGCAGCTCTTGGGAGCAAGAGCAAGAAACGTGTTGGACATCTCCACTCTAGGCATTTAGGAGCTAATTTTCAGAAGGCCAAGGAGGTGGGCGACACCCTCCAATGATGGAAAGAAGCATGATGAGAAACTGTAGATATTCTAGAGCAGTGGTTCCCAAACTTTTTTGGCCTACCACCCCCTTTCCAGAAAAAATATTTCTTAGCCCCCTGGAAATTAATTTTAAAAAATTTTAATAGCAATTAATAGGAAAGATAAATGCACCTGTGGCCATCACTGCCTTCCTGGATCGCTGCAGCACCCACCAGGGGGCTGTGGCACCCACTTTGGGAATCACTATTCTAGAGGGACGGAGGAACCTGCCAAAATGAACAGAACAGTGGCCCTTTAAAAATCCCTCTGGGGAGTCTTGAGAGAAGAGGGAAAATTCATTCCTGTTGAAACCTAACAGCTCCAGCATCCTGGGGCTCACTCTCATGAAGAGTTCCCAGCATTCTTTTCTCTGACAACTACCCTCATTTTTCCCAGGGTGGGGAAGTCCCCCCTCATCTCCTTCCCTGAGACACGAGACCCCTTTTTCACTGGGGCATTTTCTGGGACAGAGCCTGGAAGCCAATCCTGACCAACCTTCTCTCCCTTACATCCCCAGGTTGTAGGATCCTGAGGTGGGGAAGTTTGAGGGGCATTGGGGAAGGAATGGGTTATTCCCATTTGCCACCCCCTGGGCAAGTCCATCAGTTGCTTGGTGGATTCCCCTGGGAAACACTTTTTTTTGGGCTCCCTCCTTGACTGAGGAAGTGAGAAAGAAAATTCGCATCCAGTGAGGGAGAGCTGAAGTGTTAAAGGCAGGAAATCTGGAACAGACGCTGCATCTAATAAGCCTATTATTAGAGGCTCTTCTTGGCAGAGGGGGAGACATCGAATGCTAATAAAAAGCAGGATCTTTGAGCTCAGCCACAAATAGTCTTAAACTTAGCAGCAGCCTGAGCTGCTTCCCGCCATCCCCCTCTTCTTCCGAGCCCCAAAGGATGTTTTGCAGAACGGGTGTTGCTTGCGAACAAACTTTCAGTTAAATAAATGAGTCACAGGACGTGGGTTAAAAAAAGAAGAAACGTGCCATGATTTCCCAATGGACTCAGCTGTTTAAATAATGCAACGGAGAGGCTAAAGTTTAAGCAAATCATCGCCTTGTTCAAAGTTTTCCGTTAACAAAGCAGTTGTCTTTGGAAGGCAGCATCATACTGATGGAGTCAGCCGATAAATATTTATGAAACGCCTACTGTGTGCCAGGCATCAGTCTAAGGGCTGGGGATACCAAATGTAGATGATGGGCAGTCCCTGGCCTCTGTCCTCCAGTGGCTAGATCCCAGTCTCATAGGGGAGATGGCATGGAAACCACCATAACCCAACAAATTATATGTCGTTCAGGTTTCCATCATGTCCAACTCTTCATGAATCCATTTGGGGTTTTCTTGGCAAAGACACTGGAGTGGTTTTGGATTTCCTTCTCCAGTTCATTTTACAGTTGAAAAAACTGAGGCAAACAAGAGTCAAGTGACTTGCCTAGGGTCACACAGTTAGTCAGTGTCTTAGATTTGGGTCTTCCTGCCTGGTGGCACTATCTATAGTACCACCTAGATGTCCCCACAGACAAGCTATTGACTAGATCAGTTGTTGAGTGATCACTGAGGGAAGGTACTAGAATTAAGGGAGATGAGGAAAGGCTTCTTGAAGAAGGTGGGATTTTAGCTGGGACTTAAAGCAAGCCAGGAGTGGAGATAAGGAGGAAGAATATCCCCAGAATGGGGGACTGGGCAGACAGAAATAGAAATAGACAAGGTGGACACTGTACACTTTAGGGTGATAGCTCTGGCTTTTCCCAGAAAATCCCACCTGTGCACCCTTGCAAAGCTGTCCCCTGTGCCTGGCAGACTCTCTCCCCTCAGCACTGACTCTTGGAATCCCAATCTGTAGTCAAGGCTCAGCTCTAGTGTCACCCTTCTAGGAGATCCACCCATATGTTAGTGCTTTCCAGAAATTCTTGGCATAAATTTTGTATGCATTTATCTCCATCTATCATTCCACTCCAGGAAAATGTAAGCTCCTTGGGGGCAAGGGATGATTAGTTTTTGTCTTTATATCCTTAGCCCCATGCTAAGTGGTTGTTGGGGAAGCTAGCACCTTGGATAGAGCTGAGCCTGGAGACAGGAAGACCCAAGTTCAAATTCTGCCTCAGACACTTAGCTGTGCCACCCTAGAAAATCACTGAACCTCTATTGCCACAGTTTCCTCATCTATAAAATGGGGCAAGTCAATTAACCCCAGTTGCCTAGCCCTTACCACTTTTCAGCCTTGGAACTGATACTTAGTATGGATTCTAAGATAGAAGGTAAGGGTTTAAAAAAAGAAGAGAAAGGAAGGAAGGAAGTGATCTGAGTCCCATGGGTCAGTTGATTTCCTAAGTTGGGTCTCATGGGTCAGTTGATGCCCTGGTACCTAATGCCAGGCTCCTGGTTAGATATGGTTGAGAAAAAAGAGAGAGAGCCTCCTCCCCTTGTTTTTGCACCTCCTGGCTCTCATCCTGGTCTCCCTGGACACATCTACAATCTAAATTCTCCCCTTCTTTTACAGTGCCAACAATATGCCCAAGCAAGTCGAAGTCCGGATGCACGAGAGTCATCTGAGCTCAGAAGAACCCAAACGCAGAAACTTGTGCCTGAGGATCTGGGACAATCTTGGGAAGAACCTTCTGCTTTCTCTGACAGTATTTGGTACGTCTTGGATAGAGTCCCTCCACTTCTTACCTGGCCTGATTGAAGGGAAAAGGCACTGATTATAGGGAGAAGGATGACTAGTCCCCAGAAAGATGAACCATCCACAAGAGTATGTTAATAATAATAAAATGGTTCATATTTATGTAATATATGTTATATATACATATAATAAAGTACTGTGCTAAGCACTTCACATTATTCTTTCATTTAATCCTCTCAACAACCCTGGGTGTCAGGTGCTAGTATTATCCCCATTTTATAATGGGAGAAACTGAGGCAGACAGAGGCAAAGGGACTTGCTCAGGATCGCCCAGCTAGTTAGTGTTCGAGATCAAATTTGAACCCAGGTCTTCCTGACTTCAGGGCCAGCATTCTATCTACTCTGTCACCTAACTGCCTAAAGGAAGAATCCAACTTGGACCCTACCTTTGAAGTGATCCTGGATAAAATCACTTAATTCCTTAGCTCTCATCTTTAAGAAGGGGATAATAAAAGCACCCATTTCACAGATGAGATAATTGATTCAAAGGACTAGGGTTTAAATACCAATTCTGCCACTTGGCAACCTTTGTGCTCAGATCTCTTAACTTCTTGTTGATTCCGTTTCTTCATTAGAAAAGGAAGGGAATATGTTGATGGTGGGATTCTTAACCACATTGTATGTTATGGACCCCTTCTGGAGTCTAGGAAAGCTTATAGACTTCTCAGATGATGGTTTTACATGTAGAATATAAAATATTGAATATTGCAATGGAAATGAATCATATGGAAATAGTTATATATATGCATATACTGATAACTATTATCAATATATGTGTATATGCACATTGATAGCATAGATAACAATAGATAATATAGATAACAATATTATTAATTCTTTTCACAATCCTCTATTTTATACTTTTAAAAACATTATCTGAGAAGTCTGTAAGCTTGAAAATATATTATATATATTACATATAATATATAATTACAATATAATAATATAATATACAAGAAAGTGTTGTGTTATATAATGATTGTATATGATTGTGTATATTGTGTGCTTTGGGGTCTAAAATCACCAGTTCACAGACTTCAGATCGTAGATCCCTACCATAAGAAATCCAATACAATTTCCATGAGGCCAGGTATGATTCAATTTTGTTTTTCTCTCCCCAGGGATAGCACAGGTCTTAGAGAATGAGACATACTACAGAAATGTTAGCTTGTTTGATTTTTATCTCTAGCAAAATGGTGGGGACTAAATCGTATTTTTATTTATTCTCATTGGATTGGTTCAAAATGAATTAACATGAGTCTCTGACCTCTTTTAAGTCCCAGGTTGTTCATGCTTCAGAGTTCTTCCTTGGACATGGGGTGGGCAGAATAAGACATTTTCTACTTGATCTGATTTCAGGGGTTCACAAGACTTCTCCTGATTGAAAATATGCCCTCCCACCCCCCAAGCTGACAACTATTTTGTCCTCCCACCTGGTTGACATTTTACAATTTTTGAAATGTACATTCACGTTAAAAATAATAACAAAAGCATCTCATCTGTTTTCATGTTCCCTTCGAATTTCTTTCTCCTGTGAATTCTTTTCATGTTTTGCTAATGTTATTATTGGGCTTGTATGTTTGAATGTGTATGTGTGTGTGCACATGTATCTTGCCTGGTTGTTGTTGGTGTGCCTTTTGTTATTGTGGTAATTCTTTCTTCATCCTGCTTTATTATTTTTTCCAAATTTTCCCCTAATTCTCTTTGATTCTCCATACGTGGCATTTCCTATTCTGAAGACATATTCCATTATATGCATGTTTTAAAATTTCGGGTCACCCCAAGGGCAGTGGAAAGGCACGTGGAAGGCAGGAATAGGAGCCTGGTGCGCTGTTCCCCAGCAAGAATTGCACAAGAGACCAAGCAGAAGAGATGCCATCCTAGAGGTGAATGGCTGGGAGAAGAAAGAGGGGGCCAGTTGCATAATCAAAAACAAAGAACAATCAATGGCTAGTCCATGTGCTCCATTGGTATCTACACAATGTGCAGGGAACTCCAGCCAGGTCTCCTGCCTGTCAGGTCCTCCTGCCCCCATAATTCATGGGACACCAACCTCTTAGAAAGATGTGCTCAAGCGTCCCATTGGCTTGCAGCTGGATAAGGGCTGCTATTTGCCCTGTTGAAGGAAATCCCTCTTGACTCATTGAAGTACGGAAAAGTGTTGAAATACTTTTACTATAGAGTTACTTGGAGAAATAGTTTCTTTCCAACTTGGGGATAGTTGCACAATGTCCTTTTTGAACAAGTCAAAGTGCTATACTTACCCATCCAGCTTTTTACTTAAAACTTTAATAGAAGCATTATTTAAATGCATTAAAATAAGATCATGGTGAAATTTATCCAACACTCAAAAAAGAAAAACCTAGACTTGACTAAAAAAATAAGCAATCGAAATAATTCTTATGGGGCTTAATGTGTAGAATGCATGATAAGAACCTGGGGCATAATGCACCCTAATAGTCTGTGGGTTCAGTTTGATCGATGGTCAAATCATGACTTCTTTGGAAGAGGGGCTATATGGATGGTATTGTCGATATCAAAGGAGAAAGGCTATATATCATAGGGATAATTCTTTTTTTCCGTGACAACATCTGTAATTAGGCTTTTACTTAGTTAAAATCAACAGTACTTTAACCTTTGGGATTTTGAAGAACCAGTAAAAACTTCACTCAAGTTCTCTCTTGTCTAAGTATGGAGTCAAGAACATGAAGGTTGAGTTTCAGCTTCCTGTTTTTCAAATAGCAGAGAATTAGTTATACAAATGTAGGTTTAGACACTCGTGATTAGATTCCTTTGGATCACTCCACAAATCATTCTCTTCCCCCCAAAAAAATTCATCCACAAACCTACCAGAAACAAAGGCACGCTCAGCAAAGGTCCACTGCTCCCTTGGAGGGATTCCAAGGTCTCATGTCTTGTTCAGTTGTATTTCAGTCATATCCAATCCTTTGTGACCCCATTTGGGGTTTTCTTGGCAAAATACTGGAGTGGTTTGCCATTTCCTTCTCCAGCTCGTTGGACAGATGAGGAAATTGAGGCAAATAGAGTGAAGAGACTTTTGCTCAGGGTCACATAGCCAGTAAGTATGTGTGTTTGGATTTGAATTCAGGTATTTCTGACTCCAGATCTAGTATTCCATCCACTTAGTTGTTCTAAGGCCTCATCCAGCCTTCTCTAACCAGGATGTTAACATGGATCAGTTTGTCACCTTAGAAAATGGTGGCCAACTCACTGAGGAAGGGGCTCCTTTGAAATAGAAATCTATCTCTCTTTAAGGATGAGTCTTAGAAACTAGGTGATTAGAGCAGAAATCAAGTTTTGCTAAGCTATGATCATCATAGCATAGTCAATAGATAACAACCTTCCAGAATCGGTGGACCTACGTTCAACCCCTTCTTCTGACTACTCCACTACCTCTGGTACTTTAAATGGGTTGCATACCCTCTCTAGACCTCAGTTCTCATCTATAAAATGAGGGGTTTGGGCTAGAAGGTCTCTGAGCTCCCTTTGAGTTCTAAATTTGATCCCATATTCTCCTGGTTGTATGATCCATGAGCAAGTAACTTGTTGTCTCTTAGCCTCAGTTTCCACTTCTGTAAAATTAAGGACTTGATCTAGGTTATCTCTAAGCTCTACATATAGGATCTAATGACTAACTAGTTGGATGACTCATAAACAAGTTGCTTCCCACTCTTGGCTTCACTTATATCATCTGTAAAGTTAGGAGTCTGGCTTAGATGGCCTTCTGAGACCTTCTGAGACCTTCTGAGACCTTCCAGCCATAGATCTATGAAAATGGATTCTTTTACTTTGAGATTATTAACTACAATTTGTCTAGTCAGCATTGGACTGAGTACTTCAGAGTAAATGGTTTTGGGTCAGCTCCCACTGCCTGCCATCGCTTGCTCTCCCCAGAATAAACCCTTGTATAACTTCTCCATCTGTTTCATTTCTCCCTTAAGAAGTTCTGCACAGTAGGCTCATCACACCCATCTGTTCCTTGGTTATCCTGGAGCTCAGCTCCTTGGGGCTTCATTGGCTGGGGAAATGGGGGGACAGATATTCAATGACCTCTAATGAGTTCACTCAGAACAGAGACATTAGATTTGTCTTCTTAGATGGATTTTCCATGGGTCACTGAGGACTTCCTGCATCTCTCTGAACAAGTGGGATTTTCCATTTTTCAGACTGAAAGGGGATGGGAGAAAGAGTAAGGAATATATTTAGATGCCTTCAAACCTCCAATCATTCTACCTCTCCAAATTCTGGCTACAACCAGCAGGCTTTGACACTCACTCCTAAAGTCAATACGTTAGGAACTTCTTGTTTGGGGTCACTGCAGGGGATTTTTTGGCCATGGCGAACAGCCAGACATTTCTTGTGGTTTCTGATGTGGTCTTGGGCAGTTAACTGTAAACTCACAAACAGTTTGGGTAAAACAGTCCAAAATCCAAGTGCCTGATTGTGGTTCCAGTCTAGAGGGACCTGCCAGCATTTTCCAACTGTTCTTACCAGTCCACTTCCACAACAATAAAAATTCAACAATAATAAACAAATGTCAATTTTCTGACTCTACAATTCACAAAATATGAAGTCAGAGAATCAGGTTAGATGTAAGAGGTGAGTAAGAATAGGACATAGTGGAAAGAGGGGGCCTGCCTTGGAATGAGCAGTACCTGGGTTCAAGTAAATCCTACCTCTGACCCATGGTAGATATATGACCTTAGGTAAGTCATATACCATCAGGCTGCCCCAGGCAACTCTCTAAGATTCTAAATTACAGCCCAGCGTCCACTGTGCTTCTTCCCCTCTGCCTTACTTCCTTCAGGACTCAGCTCTGGGGTCTGCAGAAAGCCTTGCCTAATCCCCCTCCCTTGCCAATGTTCCCTGGTTCCACAGCCTGCCTCACCCCACAGTGCCAGAAGAGAGGCGCTATGGAAGGATCCATCCTGACTCTTGAATCACAGGGCATGGGTTCAAATCCCACCTTTGATACTTCCTACCTATTGGCCTTGGATAGGTGACTTTAATTCTTTGGGCCTCGGTTTCATCTAGAAAATGAGGGCCTAAATAACCTAGGAGATGCCTTTCAACTATGAATGATCCTTGGAATTCTTCATGTGACTTGAATTCTCTCATGTAGTCAGTATTTAATAAAGGTTTGTTGGATTAGAGTGGTTCAATTGCAGGAAGGCGTTTCCACATTAGGAGTTCCTTATCAATGAAATCAAAGATACTGACCCTATCCATTATATATATACAATATATTTACATCCTATTTCATATACTATTAATATTAAATATTATATATTCATATATTGTATGTGTTCATATTTGATATAGCATGTAGTATATATTTATATATTATATATTGCATATATTTACATAGCATATATTTTATATTGTATGACTAAAAATGAATATACAATACTCCTAATATTATAATTTTATAAGATTTAATAACAACAAAGTAAGAAAGGAGTTTCTTTAGCCGAGTGAGCAGAGCAAAGATCTCAAGACCTAGCAGTCTACCACACTCTAGGCAAAGGCAAAGCCCCCCCCCCCCCCCCAGAAAGTCCCCTCCAGCGTGGGTTTCAGCAAATTTATAAACAAATCCATGCCAGGGCACAACACCAGGATGAAAGACAAGGGAACCCTGGGAAGAATAAAGAATGCTGGGAAATGAAGTACCCAGGGTACAAAATTTTAAAACACACATTTCCCCCCCGTGATCCTTTGGGAGACCAGTCTCCTCAATGGATCATTTCAAACATTGCAAACTAAAGATACATACAATTTTTACAAGGGGGAAATACAACAACCTGGGGATAAGGAAACAAAAGGGAAACAAGAACAAAATCAATTAGGGGGCAGTTCCTTTCATACAACATACAAAAATAAAAGCATTTAACAAAATTAATGCAGTTAATAAAAACAAATGCATTTTAACAAAAACAAAGGAATTTAACCCTCCCAAAGTTCAATTTTGCACATCCAGTTTGCTCAGGAACTCCCAGAGAAGCATTTGGTCTCCATGGACATCTCCATGGCATCTTCCACAATGAGTTCAGTCTCTGGATTCTGGAAGGCAGCAAATTTCTTACCTTTAAAATTTCTTAAAATAATTTAAACTTTTCATTACAATCTAATAACTCAATATATAGGTATGTCTGTCTGCCTATCTTTCTTGCTTTTTCTCACTCCTTACATCTCTGTCTCTATCTCTCCCTCTCTCTCTCTATGTACCTACATGACCTCAAATGAGATTGTGTTTGCATATGCTTTGAAAATTTTAAAATATTGCAAAAATATCCTTTAATAACATCAGCATAAGATCAGAGTCCCAGAATTGGAAAGGGTCTGAGTGATCTGCCAGTGCAATTCTCTCATTGTATAGAGGAGGAGTCTGAGGGACAGGGAAGGAAGTGAATGGCCCAGGGACTCCCACCTTGCAAGTATTAGAGGTGGGATTTGAACTCAGGTCCTCTAACTCCATAAGCAGCGCTCTTTCTTTTTTTAATAATTAATTAATAGGCATCCAGTTGGCTAAGTGGATTAAGAGCCAGACCTAGAGACAGAAAGTCCTGGGTTCAAATATTACTTCAACTTCCTAGCTGTATGACCCTGGGCAAATCATTTAACCTCCATTGCCTAGCCTTTACTGCTCTTCTGCCTTGGAACCACTACATAGTATTGATTCCAAGATGGAATATAAGTGTTTAAAAAATAATTAATTTTTGTTACATTAAAGTTCCCAGGTATTTCCCTCTCTTCTTCCCTTCCCTGCACTACAGAAGGCATTATTTGATACTATATATATGTATATTTGATACTATATATATAGTATCAAAT
>NW_025367520.1:0-3291 GCF_016433145.1 Gracilinanus agilis | reverse complement strand
TGACCCTGGGCAAGTCACTTAACCCCCATTGCCTAGTCCTTTCCACTTTTCTGCCTTGGAACCAGTATGCAATATTGATTCTAAGAGGGAAGGTTTTTTTTTTTTAATTTTAAACCCTTAACTTCTGTGCATTGACTTATAGGTGGAAGAGTGGTAAGGGTAGGCAATGGGGGTCAAGTGACTTGCCCAGGGTCACCCAGCTGGGAAGTGTCTGAGGCTGGATTTGAACCTAGGACCTCCCGTCTCTAGGCCTGGCTCTCCATCCACTGAGCCACCCAGCTGCCCCCCCTTTTTTTTTAAACCCTTAACTTCTGTGTATTGGCTCCTAGGTAGAAGAGTGGTAAGGGTGGGCCATGGGGGTCAAGTGACTCACCCAAGGTCACCCAGCTGGGAAGTGTCTGAGGCCGGATTGGAACCCAGGACCTCCCATCTCTAGGCCTGACTCTCAATCCACTGAGCTACCCAGGTGCCCCAGGTTTCTTTTTTAATAATATTGCAAATACTTCCTAGCTGGGTGGCCCTGGGCAAGTCACTTAACCCCCATTGCCTAGCCCTTTCCACTCTTTTGCCTTGGAGCCAAGGGTTTAAAAAATACATACACATTTAAAGCTCGATCCAATCAGATTTAAGAGAAAGCTCACGCTGGTCCAAGGTGAGTCTGGGAAGGCTTTCTCAAGCAGTCACTTTTTGAAATGGCCCTTGAAGGAAGTGGAGGCTTCGGATTTGGGGGGAGGGGGCCAGGGAGGAAGCATGACAGGAGGTCATTAGTCGCGATGGTATTCCCAGCGCTCAGCTTCTCCTAGACAGGACACTAAACTCACCTCAGTGGAAAGGAAATCTGCTTGTTATTGCATAGGCTTCTTGTGTGACATCCCCATGAGAAGGTGCCAGAAGAGCACTGGGCAAAGGAGCGGGGCATGTTTAAGCTGGCACTGAGGAGACTGTCGGAAGCTACTGGAAGAGCAGCTGGCAAGTGGAAGAGGGATTCGGTTTGGTCTACTTGGCCCCTGCGGACTAAATTAGGAAGGATGGACTGAAGTGGCGCCCAGGCACATTTAGACCTTCTCTATAAGGCGATCTATTATACGTGTGGTGCGTTATATACATTACATATACAATATGTATTGTCTATTTTTCTATATACTATATATAAGGAAACACTTCTGGCTGACGAGGTCTCTTCCAAGTCGCCTGGGCTCCTCTGGGGGGCCGAGGTGTTTAAGCTAAGGCTAGATGGCTTGGCGGGGAGCGTCCTAGAGGAGCCGGGCACATTAGATGGCTTCAGGGCAGCTGGTTTAGATTTAGTGACAGAGATTTCAAGAAATCACTGAAGTGCTATAAACATCAACCTTGAAACACTCATCCCAACTCCTGGAGGAAATGAAAAGGTTTTACACACACACACACACACACACACACACACACACACACACACACACACCACCTAGGTTTGTAATCTACCTGTTTTACACGCTGCCAGATATATGTTTACTTTCAAGGTTAATCTGATCACTTAGATAGCATGTTAAAGAGATAAAACCCCTTCTGTCTTAGAATCACTATTGTGTATTGGCTCCAAGGCAGAAGAGTGGTCAGGGCTAGGCAATGGGGGTCAAGTGACTTGCCCAGGGGCACACGGCTAGGAAGTATCTGAGGCCAGGTTTGAACCCAGCACCTCCTGTCTCCAGGTCTAGTTCTCTATCCACTGAGCTACCCAGCTGCCCTTTTTCTTCTAGCTTCTTCTTTTTTTTTTTTTTTAAAAACCCTCACCTTCCGTCTTGGAGTCAATACTGTGTATTGGTTCCAAGGCAGAAAAGTGGTAAGGGTAGGCAATGGGGATTAAGTGAATTCTCCAGGGTCCCACAGCTAGGAAGTATCTGAGGTCAGATTCAAATCCAGGACCTCTCAATCTATTGGACCATTTAGCTGCCTCCTCCCAATTCCATTTTAATCTTGTTCAGGCCAGACTTGGGCATGTTGCCAGGTTTATTTCTGCCTCCTACCCATCCTGTGTGATCCTGGGCAAGTCATTTAACCTCTTAGTGTTCCAGGCAACTCTTTGAGACTATAAGATCCAGAGAAGGTGCCAACATATATTGGTAGATGGAGTTTTTCATCCAAGAGTTTTTGTATGCCATTGAAATCAGAGCAGCAGTCCCTATCTATTGATAGTTAACACCCAATACTGTGCCATAGGTGAGCTTTCCATAAAATATGGCTGCCAGAGTCATGCAAGTCAGAATTTGTATATTTCCAAAGTGTTTTTACAACAGAATGTCAGTATTTGAAATTTAATTACAAAACCATTTTGCTTCTTTTTTAAAAAATTCGTTTTATTGATGCTTTTTGATTTGGGGCGTCATACCTATTTCTCAATAGATCCTTCTTTCCTCCTACCTAATGAGTCTTCCCTTGTACCAGCGATTCGTCATTTCGGCAACCTGGGTTTAAATCTGGTCTGGGATGTGTCCTAGCTTCGTGACCCCGGGCACGTTACTTAACCCCATTTGCCCTCGCCCTTCTATGAGTTGTTATTTTAAAAAAAATTTATATTTTATTCCAATAACAAATTTACCCGAAAGTTTTCCAGTTACATGATTCGTGTTGTCTCCCCCTCCCTTTCCTCCCCCCTTTCAGAGTTGACAAGCAATTCCACTGAGTTATACATGTATTATCACTATGAGTTGTTATTAAGACAGAAAGTAAGGGTTAAAAAAATGGCATTTCAGCCAAAACAATTGGCACATCGCTTGTGTGGTGACAGCATATACGACATTCCATACGCATAGTCTCCCACCTCTCCAGGAAAGGAGGGAGGTACATTTTCTTCTTTCCTCTCTGGGGTCTATTTCATTATAATGTGCTTTGCAGTCACTGCGTATATTGTTTTCCTAGTTCTGCTTCTTTCACTTTGCATCAGTTCAAAAAAGTTTTCCCAGTTTCCTTAGAATTCCTCATATTCATTCATTCATTATAGTCATGTGCTACAATTTGTTTACATAGTTCCATGTTAATGGGTACCTACCTTGTTTCTAGTTCTTTGCTATCACAAACAAGTGCCACTATGATTGTTTTGGTATATATATATGTGTGTGTATGTGTCAATATGCATATATACATATATATCCATACATATACGTATATATACATATATATACATATATAAATTACACCTTTTTATGTCATTGATATACTTGGGTATAGATTCTTTAGTCACTTTTTTGTGCGAGGAAAGATTCCAAAATTTTCTTTTTCTTTCTTCCTTTCTTCCTTTCTTCCTTCCTTCCTTCC
>NW_025367519.1:0-3731 GCF_016433145.1 Gracilinanus agilis | reverse complement strand
TGTCAGTTAAGGTTTTAGAATCTTGGGAAAAAGTTTCAGTTGGACTTGGGAACTCGTGGAGGGAACCAGGGTCCAGTTGAGCTCCTTCTTCTTGAGATTGAAACCTAGCTTAATTTTGCAGTTTTTTGAGATTTGTTAATTTAAATAAATCCTTTGAATCTTCCTACCCTACCTTATTTCCTACCTTCATTTCCCTTACCTGAATATCTGAGAAGAGTAAATAGGAGAGTGAATCAGAGAGTTAGTTTAAATCTGTGAGAGTTTAGTCCTACCCTGGCAACAAATTATTTATTGAGTCTTTATATCCAACTTCCAAACCCCTTTTGATTTCAAAATCACCTTGAGAGCTGAGTAAAGGCAGGTCCTTTCTCAGTTTCACATTCCTGCTTCCCTTCCCCCACCTGAGGTTTCTCTAAGCGGCTGTTAGGGCTTCCTTGATCCTTTTACCCTATCAATCTATACTAGAAGATAATAAACCCTTTTTGTGTTTAAACAAGACCTTTTGCTATTTCATTAGTTCATTGGTAAGAGAGGGAGGAAGGGGAAAATAGAAACAACATACTTTCTGGGTTTGAAGGAAGCTGAGGGTGTCCATTTTGAAGGAAGTGTAACTTCAAAACCAGTCCCTTCCTGTGAAATTGACTAAAGCCTGTAGTCAATTTCAATCTGTCTTGGCTGACTCTAACTTGGCTGTATAGTGTTCTTTACTTGAAGGGATCAGTCTATTTCCCTTCAGTGTTTTGTCTTTAACTTAAGTCCCAGTCTGTATTTCCCTGCTGCTGTTTGTCTGCTTAGATTAATTCATCCTCTCCCTTGAAATCCTTGTTACTTCAGGGTTATACTCCCTAAACTCAGACATTCCTTTATTTCTCCTACCACCTCAACTACCAACCTTCATCATTGAACCTTCCTCATCTACTATATTGCCTTAACTTCCCTAGTACCTAGTCTATTACCTTGATTACCTCCAGCCTTGGGTCTCTTGCCTTGACTTATTCCCTGATCCTATCAGTTATTACCCCTAGCTTCAGCCTTATATTATATCCTGCACCTCCCTATTACATCCTACCTAATCCCCATATTACATCTTTCCAAGACCCCTATAACAACTTCCACCCTCCTTTTCATGACACATTACTCAGACCTCTTTGCTACTGTCTCCTCCTTCATTCTTTTCTTGAATTTAAAGAAGTGTTATTTCTTTCTGTACCTGAAACCTTGATCTTATCCTCTCCTAGCTTCTCCAGCAAATTGCCTCCTTATTGTCCCCACTCTTGCTCTAACCTTTAGTCTCTCCCTATATACTAACTCCTTCCCAGATATCTACAAACAAACCTATGACTCTTCTATCCTTAAAAAAAAAAAAAACAAATAGGGGCAATTAGGTGGCTCAATAAATAAAAAGCTAGGCCAGGAGATGTAAGAGGTTCAAATCTGACCTCAGACAAGTTCCTAACTGTATGACTATGGGCAAGTCATTTAACCTCAGTTGCCTAGAACTTACCACTCTTCTGCCTTGAAACCAGTATTTAGCATTGATTCTAAGATAGAAGGTAAGGATTTTAAAAAATAAACTCGCTTGATTTAGTCCTCCCCTCCAGCTATTCTACTAGATGTCTCTCTTCTGACTGCAACAAAAACAGGTAGGAAAAACTTTCTTTTCTGAGTTTCAGTAGCTGTGGTTGTAGCACTTGGAGGAGTATTTGCCAGACTAAATTTCCATAGAGATTTCTTTCCAGGATAATGGTTAAGGGCACTGGACTGGAAGCATTGCCATTCCCAAGGTTCTTGGATTCAGAATGCTAAATAATATAAAGAATTTAAGGGGACATGGCCCTCGAGGTGGTAGTCTGACCTGTCTGACACAGGCTGCTTCCTGTCTCTCCCTCAGGATGCTTTGGTTAGACTGACTTGCATGTCCTGTGTGTAGCAGTGGGTAGGGATAGATGGCCCCTTAGATGCTTCACCAGACAATGCCTGTAAGGACTAGACTGGAAGATGATAAAGATGTAAAGAAGAAGAAGAAAATAGTAAAAAAAACACCAATAGAATCAAGAGAGATTAAAGGAATGCTTTATATGGATCCTTAACTGCTAAACAAAGGTGGGAATATTTATGAAGTATCTTCTTAATCTTGAGAAATGAGAACATTGATGTCTCTTTCCTTTGGTCTCCTATAGAATTTATACTTTGTTCCTGTAAGACTTAGTATTTTATATAATTTTAGATTTAGATTTATAGTTGAAGGGATCCTTAGAGGTCATTGAGTCCAACTTCTTTTTAGAGGAAGAAACTGAGACCAAGAAAAGTTAAGTAACTTGCCCGTGGTCACCCAGCTTGTAAGTTTCTGAGGTAGGATTTGAACCTGGACCTTTCTGACTCTAAATCCATCTTTCTAGCAACTCTATCATTCTGTCTGATTTGGTTCCATATTACCTTGTATTATAATATTTTTCTTGTATATATCTTGTCATACCCAACCAAAATCTAAACTCCTTGATGTCAATATTTTATATTTTATGCATATTTTATATCCTGTGAATTAGTACCTGCTAAATTGATTAATAGCAGACTGTCACTATTTCTTTCTATGGCATATCCCTTGGTTCTATTGTAAAAGATAAAATATTACACTAGATGAAACATTGGTTTATCCCAATGTAGTACTCTTATCTTTTCATGAAGAAATTAAAATTCTAGAAGTAGCAAATATCAAACTATATTACAAAGCAACCAATATCGAAACAATTTTGTCCTGGATAAGAAATAGTAGTAGATTAATGGAATAGATTAAGTACACAATATACAGATTCAAATGAGCACAGTAATCTAGTTTTTGGTAAACCCAAAGATTCCAGGTTTGGGGGAAAGAACTCACAATTTGAAAAAAACTTCTAGAAAAACTAGAAAATTAGTCTGGCAAAAATTAGGCATAGGTTAACATCTCACATTAGACCAAGAAAAGCTCAAAAAGGGTATGTGATTTAAATATAAGAGGTTATATCATAAGTAAATTAAGGGAGCGTGGAGGAAATTACCTGTCATATCTGTGAGAAGGGGAAGAATTCATGATCAAACAAAATATAGGAAGGATCATGGGAAGTAGAATGAGTAATTATGATTACATAAAATTAAAATATTTGCAGAAACAAAATCAGTGCAATCAAAATTAAAAGAAAGTAGGAAACTGAAGTAAAATTTCTAGTAGATTTCTCTGATGAAATTCTCATTTCTAAAATATATAAAAACAATTGAGTCAAACACATAAATATTTATTTTATATATTTTTTTATAAAAATAGGAGCCATTCTCCATTTGATAAATGTTCTAAGTATAGGATCAGGCAGTTTTCAGAAGAAGAAATCAAAGCTATCAATAATCATATAAAAATGCTCTAAATCAGTGATGGGCAAAATTTTTAAAGAGAGGGCCAAAGGAAAGGAAATGCTTATCTGTCAGTCTGTTTCTAAAGCAATTCTTTCGAAGTTTCATTGTATTGTATCCCACTCATTGTCTTCGTCAGATTACGAATAATGTCACATGGCCAGATAGAACATTTCAGGGGGCCACATCTGGCCCTCAGGCTGTAGTTTGCCCATCACTGCTCTAAATCATTATTAATTATAGAAATGCAAATGTAAATTGAGATTTACATCTCACCTCATACCCATTAGATTGACTAAGGTGAATAGAAAAAAAAAAAGACAATTGCTGGACGGGATGTGGAAAGA
>NW_025367518.1:0-5124 GCF_016433145.1 Gracilinanus agilis | reverse complement strand
TTTGTCATATATATATATATATATATATATATATATATATATATATATATATATATATGTACACACACATACACACTTTTTCAATTAATTTTACTGGGAGAAAAAAACAGTCAAATGGAATAGAATAAAACATATAAAATCAAACCACAATGTCTAGAATTTCTACTATGGTAAAAGGGCATCATAAAGGAATTACTTTTGAAATAGAAATGTTGCACATTCTCCTGGGAGGGAAAGATCTTCCAGGAGTAATAAAAATCTCTGTGTTGAGGGCTCACATTAACAATATTCCCTCCCTGTATATTTCTTTTAGTGACTAAGAATAAGGTACTTAAAAGATCTATGCCCCTTTCTGAAAACATTGTTTTCGAAAATCCTTATATTTATCATCTCTGTGATTAGTTTTATAATGTTTGTTTCAACTCAAAATCATGAAAGAAATTTTTTATTTCCGTATTTAGCTTTATAAACAATTCTATAGGGTCCCCAGGTAGTGCCAACTTACACTTCACTGTGGGAACTATAAAGTTTTGTTGTGTAAAAATGGAAAAGAGAGCAACTTGAGTAGGACTGAATATATGATGCTTATTATTACGTATTTATTCATTATGTACTTCCTCCCCATAAAAATAGTCTCCTGATATTTGCTGAGAAAAGAAGACTAAGGATTAAAAATTGATAAGTTACAGGGTTAGCTTTTCTACTGATTCTCTCTAAACTTGTTTGCTTATGAGAAAATAATGTAGCAAGGGAATAAAGAATAATTTACTCATTATAGCTTATTATATATATAGTCTCATTTACTAGTCTACAAGAAAGCCATCATGTGTGTCTATGTAATAAGGCTACTGATTGCAACTTTTTTCAAGGACATGTGAAACATCAATTGTCATTAATTGTATAGATGGATACGTAGACAGAATTGTAGCCCTTTTCTTGCTTGCTGTGATATCAATGCTTATGCATTTATCATCTATGTCCTTGAGACTGAGCTGAAACTTATTTGATTATAACTACATCACTCCAGTAGCTATTAGCTTCAATCCAAGAAGTCTAGTTTGATATTGGCCTTCCCAATTCCCAAGATATCAAAAACAATAAATTTTAGATAATGAATTTAGAGCCAGAAGCAGTGATGTGCTGCTAAATATTTAAAATTCTCCTCTCCTGGAGGGAAATTTCCTACACAATACAATTTAAAATTTAATCTATATTATTAATAGTTTCTCCATTGGTTCCTTAAGGATAAATACTCAATAGACATAATAGTCTTTTAATAAATGATGTTGATCCCATGATTATTATATAATTTCCTTATTAATTCACTTAGAGGTATAGTGTCTAGAATGGAATCTTAAAACCAGAAAGAAGTTCATATCCTCCTCTCTAACAAATACTGGGTATATGACCTTAAGCAAATCACTTAAAGTCTCAGTGTTCTAGACTTTATAAACTGGAAAAAAGGAACCCACATGTACTGGTAAAGGCAGTTTCCTCACTGAATTATTTGTTACTGTATATAATGTTCTCCTGGTTCTGCTTATTTCATTTTGCATCAATTCATAGGTTTTTCAAGATTTTTTGTTATTGTCTTATTCATAATTTCTTGTGGCACAATAGTATTCCATTACAATCATATGCCACAACTTGTTTAATAATTCTCCCATCTATGGACATCTTTAATAGTCTCTTTTTGCCCTTGCTGTTCTCTAGAATAGTAACAAGAAACTCAGTTTGATGTGATTTGCTTGTGGAGCTGGATCTACATTTGGGTTACAAAGAAGGCTTGAAGATTAGCCAGCTAGATCTTTGAATCATCCATTTTTAGATAATATTTGAAACAAACTTATGTTTTAAGACTGATGGGTTGTTTAGAAAGAGCATATAGCATGTAGAATTGGAAAAATGTCTGTAAGATTTTCCATGTAAAGAGTAGAATAATAAAGAATTTCATAACTAACAGAAACTATTTATTAAGAAATTAGAAATCCATAACTATGAAAAAGGCTTCTAATCATAAACCTTATTACAACTGAGCAAAAATAGAAAAATAGTGATTTTTCTTTTTAGCAGCAAGCTAAGTGAGTATTTCTTTCACTTAATCAAAATTTTTATCCATAAACATGATTTTTCAGGAGGGGATATAGCTTTCTTAAAGATGCTTGTAATATTTCATTGCACATTCCCATTAAATACAAATATCTGCAAACAATGTGTTAATGAGCTTCCTTTAGTTGCTATAAATATATGAATCAAAGAAGGTTTATCCAGTTGCTGTACTTACTTTATATTGAAATATTTTGTAGCTAAAGTCAATTAGATTTCTAGTAGCTTATCATAGAAATTATATGAAGCAAAAGGCCAGTTAGTAATGACTTTTTTTTGTTAGAAGGAGGCTAAGAACACTTCCAATTGTCTTTCATTACCTGGATTAGAATCACAGTTTTAAATTAGATCCCCATGCAATTCGCTTTTTTTTGTCTTTGTTTTTAGTCTTAATTATTCATTAATTTGATTTTTCTAATAATTTCATTTGGTTGTACTACTATTTTTGACACACTTGTTCCAGGAATAACATTCTAAAATATTCCAGATAAAAAGAGCAATTTCTAAATTGCTAAAAACAAATAACATTCAGGATCATCCAATTTATAAATTTGTTTTTTTTTTTATCACCTTTTTTTCAACTTTTGGCATACGTTAGCTATTGCCAGTCAACAATTAAATAAATCTCTGACTTAGAATGGTAATTGTAAAACATAATCATCGTGGGGAGTCCCAGGTTAAGATGGCGGCAAAGTAAGAAGCAGCTCTTAACCTCTCCTGACCGAAACACACAAAACTCCTCAAGGGGACATAAAAACAAGTCCAAACGAACGGAGGAACCCCCACAACAGGGCACAGTGTGGAAGGTATGTGGAATCGAGGCATTTCCATGCTATAAAGGGGTGAAACAGCCCTCAGGAAAACTTGGGCTGAGCAACCGCCCCACCCCCACCCCCTCCACACTCATCTATAGCTCCGAACCCAGCTAAAAAGAAATAGAGCAAGTTTGAGGCACCCATCGAGTCATCGGCAGCTCCGGGACCTGTTCCTGAGAGCAGCAAGACTTAGGACCCCATTAAGTCAAAAAACCCAGGCGAAATCTGAGTGCGGGAGCAGGACCCTGTGCGCAGAGTGCAGGCTGAGCAGAGGCGTGGGTGGAGGCAGACACAGCCAGGAAATAAAGCCTAAGTGGGGAACCAGTGCAGGCGGCTATAGACTGTGGAAGCAGCGCCCTGAGACTTGTAAAGAAACCTCCAGCAGAGGATCAAGCAAGAGGGCCCACCAGGGGGCTTGACCTTGGAAAAAACCAGAACTCAGACCTCAGGAGCCAATAGATCGCGAACAGACACTGAGCACTAGGATAAATCTGAGAAGCTGCTGGGCTAATGATGGCTACTCAGCAACAGGAAGTTCAGAAGAGAAAGAATAATAACAAGAAAAAGAAGTCTTTAACACTTCGACAGCTTTTACACAGAGAAAATCCAGACAACCAAGCAAACAGAGGAGGAGAACAAACAAGCATCCGGACCCTCCTCAAATAAGGAAAACTCCTCACAAGCTATGGAAGAGTTCAAAACTGAGATTTTGAGGAAAATGGAAGAGATCTGGCAAGAAAATAACAGTTTAAAAGGTAGAATCTTGGAATTGGAAAGTGAGGCTCAGAAATCAAATGAACTGATAAGCAAATTGAACACCAGAAATGACAAGATTGAAAAGGAAAACCAAAAGATTATAGCCGAAAACCAGTCCCTAAAGGGTAGAATCGAGCAATTAGAAGCTAATGATTTCTCAAGACAACAAGAACAAATAAAACAAAGTCAAAAGACTGAAAAAATAGAAGGAAATATGAAATATCTCAATGAGAGAGTGACAGACCAAGAAAACCGGTCTAGAAGAGACAACGTGAGAATAATTGGTCTTCCAGAAAAAAACAGAAATTAATAGAAACCTGGACTCCGTACTAAAAGAAATTATTCATCAAAATTGCCCTGAAGTCCTACAACAAGAGGGCAATATAGACATCGAAAGGGTTCATAGAACACCCACTATATTCGACCCAGAGAAGAAATCGGTTAGAAATATTATTGCCAAATTCAAAAGCTTTCAAGCAAAAGAAAAAATCTTACAAGAAGCCAGAAAGAGACAATTCAAATATCAAGGAGCACCAATCAGGATCACACAGGATCTGGCAGCCTCCACGCTAAAAGACCGTAAGGCTTGGAATACAATATTCAGAAAGGCAAGAAAGCTGGGCCTGCAACCACGGATCAACTACCCATCAAAATTGACTATATATTTCCAAGGGAAAGTATGGGCATTCAACAAAATTGAAGAATTCCAGGTATTTGCACAGAAAAGACCAGGGCTAAATGGAAAGTTTGATATCCAACCACAAAAATTGAGAGAAACCTAAAAAGGTAAATAAGATACAGAGGGAAAAGAAAAAAAACTTATAATTTTTAAATTTGCCTTTTTAAGGGCCTCAGTGAGATCTAATTATCTGTATTCCTATGTAGAGAAATGTTATGTATAATTCTCAGTAGTGAACTCTAATCACTATTATAATATTCACTATTATAGTAATCAGAAGAATAATTTACAGGGTGAGGGTGGAACACTAAATAATCTAAGATGGTGTGGGGGATGGGAAAGAGGGGGTAAATAGCAGGGGACACCAAGAGAAACTTGAGTGAATAAGAAAATAGTATATTCTATTACACACAAAGAGGGCATGGGAGGGAGAGGGGACAAATACTATTATAAGAAGGAGAGGAAGAGAGCATTAAGAGGTAATAATCAAACCTTACTCTTAGTGTAATCAACCCGGAGAGGGAAGAGTAGCTAAACTATCCATTGGGAAATAAAACTCTTATCTAACCCTTCTGAGAAAGTTAGAAGGGATAAACCAAGGGGAGCAGGGGAGTGGGGAGGACAAAAAAAAGGGAGAAGGGGGAGGGAATTCATAAGGCTTTTAAAAACAAAAAGGTGGGGGAAATAAGGGAGGGGGTAGAAAGGGAAGTCAATCAAGGGAGGGGATAAGGGATAGGGTCTTAATAGCAAACCACTGGTTTTAAAGGA
>NW_025367517.1:0-1162 GCF_016433145.1 Gracilinanus agilis | reverse complement strand
GTCCAGGTTTCTATTAATTTCTGGTTTTTCTGGAAGACCGATTATTCTCAAATTGTCTCTTCTAGACCGGTTTTCTTGGTCTGTCACTCTCTCATTGAGATATTTCATGTTTCCTTCTATTTTATCAGTCTTTTGACTTTGTTTTATTTGTTCTTGTTGTCTTGAGAGATCATTGGTTTCTAAATGTTCGATTCTAGCCTTTAAGGACTGGTTTTCCTTTTCAATCTGGTCATTTTTGGTCTTCAGTTGTCTTGTCTCACTTTCCAATTGCGAAATTCTGCCTTTTAAACTGTTATTTTCTTGCAAGATTTCTTCCATCTTCCTTAGCATTTCATTTTTAAACTCTTCCATAACTTGTGACCAGCTTTCATTTTTTTGGGGAGGTTTGGATTTTTGTTTTCCCTCCTCTGTTGTCTGGATTTTCTCTGTGTAGAAGTTGTCCAGTGTTCCAGAGTTTCTCTTGATGGTCTTTTTCTTCTGGATTTCCTTATTGCTGGCCATTGTTAGCCCCGCCCCTTTTCCACTTTGTCTTTGCACTCCGGGTCTGCCTGGGCCTTGCAAGCTCCAGGGGGCTCTGGTCTCCTTGTCCTCGGGGTCAGGCCTCCTGGTAGTTCCCGGTCTGCCCCTCTGCCCGAGGTTCCTTCAGCAGTCTTTGGGGCTGCTTCCACAGCCACGCTCAGGTCTGCAACGGGTCCTCACTGGAGGTCCAAGCCTGGGCTGGAGATCGTTATTCAAGCCTAGGGCACTGCCTTTGCCTGCGCTGATGCTCTTAGGGCCCTGCTTTCACCCCCGCAGAAGGTAGTGAAAGTCCGTGGGCTGGAGATCTTTATTCGCACCTGAGGTGATGCCTTCAGTGCTTGGGAAAGGCCACATTTAGGGGCCTTTGTCCTGGCAGGAGGCGGTGCCTTCACCCACGTGGGCGCTCAGGGAGAGTCCCAGCCACCTGGGGTCCCTCGTCTTGCAGCGCACAGGTACGGGCTCAGGGGCTGCCAGTGATTGTCTGGTTGCCCCAGTCCTGTTTACCGGCTTGTGCGGTGTGGGGGGTGGGGGAGGGGCTTCTTCCTCTCGTGTTTTAGTGTGAACTGTTTCACCCCTTTAAAGTGTGGAAATGCCCCGATTCTGCGTACCTTCAATGCTGCGCCCTGTTGTGGGGTTCCTTCGT
>NW_025367516.1:0-6321 GCF_016433145.1 Gracilinanus agilis | reverse complement strand
ATATTATAGGATATACATATTTAAAATAAAAATATTTTAGATATATTAAATTTAAATCTATAAAAAGGAAATATTGAACCAAGATTACACAATTAGCACCAGAAATAGACTTAGAAGTGGTGGAGAATGGTCCAGAGTTGTTGATTGAGTCTCAATGGAGAAGAACTGCCCAAGGAGAGTCTGCCTGGGCTTCAAGCTACAAAAATTGCTTATGAAAGGGAAGCTTTGGAACCCAAGGTCTAACAGAAATGGTTTATAACAAGCCTCAGACACTTCCCAGCTGTGTGACCCTGGGCAAGTCACTTGACCCTCATTGCCAACCAACCCTTACCACTCTTCTGCCTTGGAGCCAATACACAGTTATTGACTCCAAGGTGGAAGGTAAGGGTTTAAAAAAAAAAAAAGAAATGGTTTACAACAAAACAATCGGCAGAAACATTTCATCATTTGAATAAAATCTTTTTCTAGTGTTGAAAAGATAGTTCCAATACTTTTTTAAAAAAACCCCTTACCTTCTGTTTTAGAATCAATACTGTATATTGGTTCCAAGGCAGAAGAGAAATAAGGGCTAGGAAATAGGGGTTAGGTGAATTGCCCAGGGGTCATACATCTAGGAAGTGTCTGAGGTCAGATCTGAACCCAAGACTAACTGTTTCCAGGCGTGGCTCTCTATCCACTGAGCCACCTGGCTGCTGCCTTAAAAATCACTTTACATAGAGGTCTGTAGAATGGTCCACTTAAACAAAAGCAAGAACAGTCTCTAGAGCTCTCTCCTATACTCTTCCAACTCTTACTAGCAAGTTGGGCCTCCAGAGCACAGATACTGCTCCCCTCAAAGTTCCAGGGGTCACCCTGAGAGGTTGGAGGGGATCTCTCTAGTACTATTACTGTAGATCTCCTGTTTAGTATGTTTTCCCTCCAATATCATTGCCAGTTAATATTCCCTAATATTATCTAACCAGTTGATATCTCTTCAATGTCACTAATAACCAATTCACATCCATTAGTTTTCTTTTCTTTTTTTTTTAAATGGCTGCTAAGTTATCAGTTCCAAGACAAGAAGAGTGATGAGTGCTAGACAATGGGGGTTAACTGACTTGCCCAGGATCACACAACTAGGAAGTATATGAGACCAGATTTGAACCCAGGACCTCCCATCTCTAGGCCTGGCTCTCAATCCACTGAGACATCTAGCTGCTTCCTCAATTAGCTTTTATAAAAGGGATATTTACTTAGAAGACATAGTTAGAAACAAGATGCAAAAAAAAAAACCCTAAAAAAAAGAAAACAACCAACCAAAAAAACCTCCCTTCTTCCTGTGAACTGGGTACACTCTCTCCTCTACCAGGTAGGGCTCTGGGGACGGCAGACTCAAATTTAATTTGACTTATACTAAACACTCCTCTTACCAAGTTCACTTCCAATAGGATGCAGTTAATGTATGGATCCATCTCTTGTTCACAGGACACTTTTAGCTGCTGAGAATATTGACTGCTAGGACAGGTCAAGCAGGTGACTGATCCCAGATGGCTTCCTTGCTTCAGCTACGGTTGAATTCTGGTAGGACTCCAGTTGTTGGACCTGTGATAGTTCTTCTAACCTTTCAAAGCTCACCAGGTAATAATCTCATCCCTTCTGCTTCTAATACCTGAAATTAGGAAAAAATATGCAACAGGGACAGAAGAAACAGCAGTGCCACGGATTTGAGGTTGAAAAGAGATGAGATGGGGAAGGGACTTCTCCATCCTAAAGTTGACAGCATCTTTCTCATCTCACAGAGAGGAGAGATTTTTCTTTCCTCACAGAGAAGAGAGAGATTTTTTTGTACGTACACTCAGTTCTTGGCTCAGCATCTGATTAAAAGGTTGCCTGTGCTTATCCTGAAACATAGAATGGTTCCCTCCATTATTTGTTCTGCTTTGTTTTTAAAAATCCTTATCTTGTGTCTTGGAATCAATACTAAATATCTGTTCCAAGGCAAAACGGCAAGGACTAGGTAATGGGATTTAAGTGACTTGTCCAGGGTCATATAGCTAGGAAGTGTCTGAGGGCACATTTGAACCCAGGACCTCTCAACTTCACCTCTACTCTCTATCAGTTGAGCCACCTAGCTGCTCCCCACTAATAGGAAAAGTGAGTTAAATGGTAGTAAGAACATTGAACAAAGGATTCAAGGTAGTAGAGTCCTGGCTCTGCCACAAACTAGTTATGTGTCTTTGGGCAAGCCACTTTATTGCTTGGTGACCTCATTTTAGCTGTCTTTAAGAATCCATTCATTCATTCATTCATTCACCAATTATTCAATGGTCAGTATCCACATAGCACTAGGATAGGCATGGGTAGGAAACACAAAGTTTACATAAAAGAGGATCTCTGCCCTCAAAGAATGAATGTACAGTTTGTAAGTGAGAGGTCACTAGGGGATTTCTAAAGTTTCTAACAGCTCTAAAATTCCATGGTTTTATAATCTTACTGGACCTTGGTTTCCTCATTTGTGAAAGGAGGAGGTTGGTCAAAGTCATCTTTAAGAGGTGGTGTGGGAAGGGGCAGTTAGGTGACTCAGTAGATTGAGAGCCAGACCTAAAGATGGCAGATCCTGGGTTCAAATTCAGACACTTCCTAGTGTGACCCTGGGCAAGTCACTTAACCCCCATTTCCCAGCCCTTACCACTCTTTTGCCTTAGAACCAATACACAGTAGTGATTCTAAGATGGAAGATATGGGTTTTAAAAAATAAAAAAGTAATGTTGGGTAATAGATAGGTATCTAGACTTGGAATCAAGAAAACCTGGCTTCTAACCCTCAGATACTTACTAGCTAGTGCCTCTGGGGTAGAGTCTTTATGTATTTCTGTCTCAGTTTCCTCATTTGTAAAATGGAGATAAAATAGCATCTATCTCCCAGAGATGTCATGAGGATCAGATGGGAGAAAAGAGCTCTATGAATGTTATTTTATGATGAAGATCTATGAAAACCTGTCATGGTTATAAGTATTGTTAGATTTTTGTTCTATGCCACATTTACATGGCAGCCTCAGTTCCCAAGACAGGACCCCATGAAACATCATGATAGAAAGTGGGATCATGGCTGAGATGGCCATGGCATTTCCTGATTAGCAAATATCTGTCCTGCCCAACCTCGGAAAAGAACACTCAGAAAAAAAGACCCAAATAAATTCATAAGACTCACCTCAATCTGTTATGAAAACAGAACTTGCAACTTGCCCTTAAATCACATGCAAGATTTTTTTTCCTGCCACGAGGACTCACACTGGCCCCTTTGGGGAGCTCAGCTGACAAATAGGGATCCCCTAGGGAGTAAGCTGTGGGGATGTAATGAGACTTGAAATCAGAAGAGAGCTCGAGTTCCAGATCTGGTACTCACTAGTTATGTGACCATTGGTAAATCACCCAGTCTCTTCATTTCCTTTCTCATCTCTGAAGCTGGGATTATGGTACTTATAACATACTCCACATGGTAGTTGTTTAGAGAGAGAAGGAAAAGGAACATTTACAGTATCAGTCTATGAATACCAAAGTTTGGCCATTGGTTCCCTTGAAATTCTTTTGGATTTGGGGTCTATTTCCTCTTCCCCTTCCCCTTTAACTTTCTGGTACTTCTCAGAGCTTGTTCTAAGAATTAAAGCTGAAAAGGTCCTTACTAACCTAGACTAACACCATCATCTTACATCTGAGGAAACTGAGGACTGGGGAAGAGAGTGATTTGTCTAAGAATCATGGAGCTTTGATGCTGTTTTGTTGATTAGTCACTCTGTGACCCCATTTTGGGTTTGTTTTTTTTTGGCTAAGATACTGGAGTGATTTGCCATTTCCTTCTCTAGCTTATTTTGCAGTTGAAAAAAGTGAGACAAATTGGGTTAAGTGACTTGCCCAGGGTTATCTACCTAATGTCCGAGGTTAGATTTGAACTCAGATCCTTTTGACTCCAAGGAACCAGCTATAGTTCTTTACCATGCTCCACTAATCACTCAAAACATAAAATCTTCGGTAATTTTTCTACCTTTGCATGGCCTCAGCCTCCTCAACTCCCAACTAACATTTCTCTGTAACATCCTTATTTAGGAAGAAACTCCTCACTAAAGATGAGCTGGGTCTGTGTGATACACATGGTTTTCTACAGTTCAAGAAACTGGCTTGCCCTCATAGCTGAGTTCAAGGAATGATGGACAACATAATGAAATTGGCCCTAGATCTGCTGCTAGCTGGCTGGGTCACCTTGCCCAAGTAAGTCCCTTTGCTCTCTGACTTTTCTCAATTAGAAAATGAGGAGAATGGACCAAATCGTTTCTGAGTTTCCTACCAGTTTTAGATCTATTGAACTTATGAATGCTAACAGACCTTGATACTGGGACAGTGAGGTAGCACATTGGCTAGAGTTCCAGGGGTGCAATCTGGAAGACCTGGGTTTGAATCTGACCTCAGACATTTCCTAGCTATGTGACTGTGGGCAAGTCATTTTTTTGAAAAAAAAAAAAAATCCTTACTTTCTTGTCTTGGTATCAATTCTAAGAGATAGGCAATGAGGGTTAAGGAACTTGCCTCTATTCATTGGACTACCTAGCCACTCCCAGTATGTACCCTTCTTGGAGTTGATACCAAGAAAGTAAGAGTTTAAAACCCCCCAACAGATCTCTCACTCTAAAATTATATCTGCTGAGTGGGCAGTATGGCCCAGTAGAGCTAGCTTTGGAGTCAAGTACACTTGGGTTCAAGCCCTGCCTTTGCCAGGTACTGATTGTGTAGACTTGGTGGAGTCACAACTTCTAACTGCCCCTGGGTAATGTCTAAGACTATACATTGTAAAGCAAGTACTGTTGTGAATTGGTAGAGGTAGTTTCCTTAGTAGGAATCTTCTATACCTGTGATGGTGGACTGAGTGCCCAAACTACAACCCTCACACCTCATGTGAGCTGCCTTCTTACCCCAGACAGGAGAGAGAGGAAATATTCCCATTGGGCTGCTGAGCAGAGAGGTGGGTGATGAGAGAAATGGCCTCAGGCTCTGTGGAGAGAGGAGGAGAGCAGCCCTCTCTGACACGTGTGCCATAAGTTTGCCAACACAGCTCTATACCAATGGGCAGCTGGGTAACTTGGAGTCAGGAAGATGAGTTCAAGTCTGGTCTCAGATATTTATTATGTGTGTGACTCTGGGAAAGTCACTTAATCCTGTTTGCCTCTGTTTCCTCATCTGTAAAATGAGCTGGAAAAGAAAATGGCAAATCACTCCAGTCAAGAAAACTCCAAATGAGGTTACAAAGAATTGGACATGAACTGAACAACAAAATACCAATGAAATCACAATCCAATTCCATCTCAATTCTTGCCACTTGAAAATTGTGTGATATAGTCATTTTGGGTCTTGTCAAAATCCCAGAATAGTATAGTTGGAGGTAGTATAGGGAGTCAAAATTCCTCATTTTACAGATTGGGAAACTAAATCTCAAAGAAGTAGAGTGGATTGCTTGGGGTCATGAGACTAATGAGTGGAAGACCCAAGACTTTAGATCATCTGGCTCCTAATCTGGTACATTTTCTTTGTCCCCCTTGTCCTATATATGCATTCTGGGTATTGCTTGGAAGTCTTTGATATGAGGGCTGAAGTGCTCTTGGTTTGTGAAGCTATACAATTTAATGAGAAAGCCACTCAAGATGCTTTACATGAGTAACATTATGGTATTTATGGAACCTAGGATCCAGCAATCAGAGCCGTGGATTTTCACAGACCAGTTCAGATCTTGGTAGTGGCACTTCAGGATAAGAATTCCCTTGAACAACTTTTTACACTGAGGAAGTTAGAAATGTGAGAATGGTATCCATTGGGTATCTTTGGGAAGCTTCTACTTTCATCTTTGGAAAGTAAGTTCCATGAGTGCTGATTAGCTCTTTTATTTCTATTTAACATAATTTTGGGAACATAGTAAGCACTTAAAAGCTGTTTTGAATTCATTCTTTACATATATGTACATACACACACATATATATGTTTCTATATAAGTACATATATTTAGAGTATATATTTATATATTCTTTAGTTGAGTCTGGAAGTATTTCCATTTTGTCTCTTTCTTAAATTGCCCAGTTTGGGCTTAGTCAGGCTTTCATTTTTGCAGATATCACACACTGTTTAGTGAGGGCCTCCTAATGTTTCCAGTTCAAATGCTGGTGACTAAATTAATCCAAACCAAACTGACAAGTATTTGTCAATTGCCATCTGTCATTAAATTGGCATCTATTAGGTGCAAGGCTATGCTTTGGACGAGAGAGAGAGAGAGAGAGAGAGAGAGAGAGAGAGAGAGAGAGAG
>NW_025367515.1:0-4680 GCF_016433145.1 Gracilinanus agilis | reverse complement strand
ACTCTCAACCTGGTTTACCTGCTGAGATGGTTTACCAGAATGTGGCCGTTGTACATGCTACAGACACAGGTGAGAACTGGGTGGCAGATGGATGCCAAAGGAGGAGAATAACCCTGAAAAGGGCTCAACTAGCCCTCACACCCTAGTAGAGGGACTAGTCTTCTCTGAAGGAACAGGAGTGGACCCCCTTTCCACACTCTCCTGGCCATTTGGGTTTACTGAAGAAGCACCTTCTTCCTAAAGGCTAGGTTTGCTCCAGCCCTATGGGTTTCTCTCTTATCTGAGTCCCCTCTTCCCTACCTCTTGCTGATCTCTGAATCTCCACTACCTTATATGAGGAAAATGCTTTGGAAACTCTGAAGCACTCTACAAATGTGAGTCAGTGGTGTTCTTCATGAGCTGTCCCCACCCTCCCCTTGTCTTAGACTCTCAGCTCTCCTTGCGATTTATTTTCTCACTCCCTAACTCTGTGCTGGCAGAGGGACTGACTCTATCTGATTATTGGCTGTTCTCTTAAGAGTTTGATTTACAAAGCGAGGCACAAGATGAATAAACACGGGACTGGCTGGCTGCCACAGGACAATAAAGACAGCTCACATTTTTATGTATTGCTTTAAGGCTGACAAAGTGTTTTCCTCACAAGAACCCTCTGTGTGCAGAGAGCACTAGTATCATCATTCCTCTTTTACAGCTGAGGGCCTGGGAGGAGAAATAACTCCCCTGAGAACAGTCAGCTGCTCAGTGGCAATACCAGGACTCTGAACCCAAATCGAGTACCTTTCTTACCATACACATGACCTCTCAAAGGCAGGCTGTGGTTGGCCCATGGACAGCTTGTGATCTCTTTTTTATGGCTACTATTCCAGGCCCCAAGAGGAATTTGAGCAGATAGGAATCATCTCCCTGAGAATAGATTGGGAAGATAGGTCACCCTGAAGGGATATTCACTTCTTTTTTCATGCTTCCTGATGTCCTTCTTAAGAAGGGTGAAATATTCTGCAGGTGGCCTTCTGGAAAAGTCCATCAGATTCTGGTGCACTTCTCTCCCCATCAAAGGCAATCTCGGGATTCTCTTATTAGGAAGCAGGTGACTTAAAAATATTATTTCTTCACCTTTACAAATGAGGAATAGGAAAAAATACATCTACAGCAATAGAAAGGTTTCCTCACCAGGAGTTCAAGACATGGATGAAATCCCAGATTTGGTTGGGTTTTAAAAAATAGATTATTGTATTACATGCCTCCCAAGAAACCTACCTGTCCAAAGAATTGGAAACTGAGGGGATGTCCATCGATTGAGGAATGGCTGAACAAATTGTGGTACATGATGGTGATGGAATAGTATTGTGAACAGGATGGTTTCAGAAAGAGCTGGAAAGATTTGCAGGAACTGACACAGAGTGAAATAAGCAGAACTGGGAGAACATTATACACAGTAACAGCAATATTGTATGAGGTTCATCTGTGAAAACTTGGCTACTCTCAGCAATGCAATAATCTGGGACTATCCTGAAAATCTTATGGCAGGGAATGTTATCCACCTCCAGAGAAAAATCTGTTGGAGTTGGATGGATGCAAATCAAAACATATCTTTCACTTTGGTGTATTTATGGTTTATTTGGGGATTTGGGTTACATATGGCTGCGCTCTTACGATGATGACCAATATGGAAGTGTGTTTCGCATGATAATAAAAAGCAAAAATAAAATTTTAAGTTGAAAAAAACAAACCCAAAAGAACCTGCCTATCTGTTCTTCTTTCATACCACTCTCCATGACATACTCAATGTTCCAGCTTCCTGGGACAATTCCCTCCCCATCTCTCACCCCTCTCCTCCTCCCCTCTCCAATTTTGTTGCCTTTGTTTTGATAGTTCTCCTTGCTTGGTATAGACTGATTCTGCCTCCCCATCTCCAACCCTTGAAGTCCTTAACTTCTTTCAAGATTTCAAGATTTTAGGTGCCAGCCCCTTTATGGGGAGCTGTGGATAGAGTGCTGATCCTGGAGTCAACTCAAATCTAACCTCAGACACCAGCTATGTGAGCTGGACAAATCGCTTAACCCTGTTTACCTCAGTTTCCTCATCTGTCAAATTAATTGGAGAATAAAATAGCAAACCACTCCTGTATCTTGCCAAGAAAAACCCCAAAAGGATCACAAAATGTTGGACATGATGGAAAACAACTAACCAACAACTCCTAGGAAGTATTTCTTCACTCCAAAATAATAACTAGTCTAAATTGGAAATCCCTTGGCTTAGCATGCCAACATGGGGGTAGTTCTGCTTTTCCCCTGAGATGACAGTCATCTTTGTACATTACCTCAAGGCCTCTGGAGTCATGGGGTACAACTAGTTCAGTGACACTCTTTTAGGAATAGATACTCTCCCTCCCCACCTTCTAATGGGATTGTTAGATCATGGCTTCCTCATCCAACTCTCTGCTGTGCCTATACCCTCTCCATGTGATCCCCATTCCCATTGAACTGTTTTCTATACCATTGTGCCCCCTTTCCTCATATAAATTCCCTCAAGTGAATTTGTCTAGCTAGCTCAATCTGATCCCCAGTCATTATTCTTGCTCTAGGCCCCTGGCTAAAAAGAAAAAGAAAAAAGATCTTTTCCCTTAAATTTCTCATAACACTTTGTTGGACCTCTTGCATATCAAAATTTTTGTGACATGTTGTATCTTATCTTTCTTTTATCTTTAGTGCCTAATAAGTTTATTGAGTAAATTAATAAAGGGATAAATAATTATTACATCGGGAGTTTACTTTGTGTTTTAAGATTTATAGAGAACTTTTAAAAAGTATCTCATTTGTTCCTCCATGATAACACTGTAAAGTAAATATGGCAAAGCAAGAATTGCTATCCTCATTTAATAGAGGAAAAAGCTGAGCTGAGAGGAAGGAAGTGACTTTTTCAGTGTCATGCAGCTGAGAAGTGACAAAGCGAGGACCTGAATTCAGGTCTCAGAATTTTAACCTAGGGCTCTTTCCAGGAACTACAGCTGGATATTTCCAGATCTGCCTTGGGCAACTAATCAAGATTTTTGGCTGGTTTCTGAGGCTCTTTCATCCAGAACATCTTTTATTACTTTTCTAAGGTCGGCTCAGCCTTGGATTTAGGTCAGGATGACTTACTGTCTTTCCTCCAAAAATCTGTTTCTCTTTTGTTGATTAATTTTGCCTGTATTCTTCCTATTGAGTCCCTACTTACTCCTAACAACACCAAATTTAGGAAGGAATTATATTTCAAAGTTCCTTTTTATAAATGAACTTTGAAACTCAACTATTTAGGCTTTGGAGGGCAATTGCTTGAAAAAAGAGAAAAGGAGAAGAGGGGGAGGGGAAGATACAGAGAGAGATAAAAAGGAGAATGAGAGAGACATATTGAGAGAAGAGGAAAGAATGAGAGAGAGAAAAGAGACAAAGACTGAGAGAAGAGAGGAGACTAAGAGAGTAACAGAGAGAAGAAAGAGATAGAGGAAAAAGGGACAAAAACAGACAGTGAAAAAGAGAAAGAGATGGAGACAGACACGCACACACACAGACGTGGAGAGAGAGGGAGGGAGGGAGAAAGGAAAACCAAGAAAAATCTAGGGAGGGAGAGGAAGGGGTGGGAAGGGAGAGAGAGAGAGAGACAGAGACAGAGACAGAGACAGAGACAGAGAGACAGAGAGAGGCAGATCAAGAAAGATCTAGGGAGTAAGAAGGAAAGGAAAGGAAAGGAGGAAGGGAGGGAGTAGGGAGTGAGAAAGAGAGAGAGAGAGAGAGAGAGAGAGAGAGAGAGAGAGATAATATTTGTTAAGCATTTGCTATGACTCAATGGATAGAATACCGGGCCTGGAGTCCAGAGAACCTGGGTTCAAATCTGGCTTCAGACACTTCCTAGCTATGTGACCCTGGAAAAGTCACTTTACCAAGTGACACCTGTCATTCAGGGAATGGAAAAAAATTCCTGCTGTTTTCTCTGCTTTGGGGGGCGGGGCGAGGATAGTTTAGAACCTTGGAATGCTCACTGCTGCTACCACTCAGTGAATGACATACCTATCACTTTATACATTTTTCTCTTTATTGATAACTTTATTTTTAAAAACAATGCTAGGCTGATGTGCTCCAACTGCAGACTCGTCTGGCCACATCACAGAGGTTTTACAAGTGTGTAAATACTGCATTTTAAAAGTATATTTGATAAACATCAACAAAATAATTCTGGGATATCCCCAATAGGACATGAGTTTCTCTTCCATATTCTGTTCCCTAAGGCATGCTTGAACTGCCCCAATGCAGAAGAAGGTAGATACCATGGGCTAAGAAAACACTTGTGGGTACTAATGCTGGTGCCACTTGGGGCACAAGTCCCCATTGCTCTTAGAGATCAAGTCCTGATCATAGGTTTACTGGTGTGTGGACTAGACATGGACTCTAAGAATGATCTTTGGTCACACCGAATTATGAAGGATCCTTGTTCTAAATATTTACCTCATCCTTTGTGAAAACACAAAATAGATGCCTAAATGTTTGATGTATTCTTGCCTTTTATCAAAAGACTCCACTAGCCAGAATATATATAGACACATACTGGCGTTCTCTAGTCCTTACTCAGCGAGAATGGTCATTTGGTGCTGAACCAGTTGGAATGAGTGAGACTGTTAAATCTACACAACGACTACCTGTTTGT
>NW_025367514.1:0-7892 GCF_016433145.1 Gracilinanus agilis | reverse complement strand
TAGGTATATACTGTTTATTATTTTTAGGAAAGGTCCTTCTATTCCTATACTTTTCAGTGTTTTCAATAGGAATGGATGCTGTATTTTGTCAAAGGCTTTTTCAGCATCTATTGAGACAATCATGTGATTTTTGTTTGTTAGACTGTTGATATGGTCAATTATGTGGATGGTTTTCCTAATGTTGAACCAACCTTGCATTCCTGGTATAAATCCCACCTGATCATGGTGGATGATTTTCTTAATTACTTGCTGGAGTCTCTTTGCTAGTATTCTATTTAAGATTTTTGCATCTGTGTTCATTAGGGAGATTGGTCTGTAGTTTTCTTTCTCTGTTTTTGATCTCCATGGCTTTGGAATCAGTACCATATTTCTGTCATAAAAGGAATTTGGTAGGACTCCTTCTTTGCTTATCCTATCAAATAATTTGTATAGTATTGGGATTAGTTGCTCTTTGAATGTCTGATAGAATTCACTTGTGAATCCATCAGGCCCTGGCGATTTTTTCTTAGGGAGTTCTTTGATGGCTTGTTCAATTTCTTTTTCTGATATGGGATTATTTAGGTATTCTATTTCTTCTGCTGTTAATCTAGGCAGTTTATATTTTTGTAAATATTCATCCATATCTCCTAAATTGTTATATTTATTGCCATATAATTGGGCAAAATAGTTTTTAATGATTGTCTTAATTTCCCCTTCATTAGAGGTGAGGTCTCCCTTTTCATCTTTGATACTATCAATTTGGTTTTCTTCTTTCCTTTTTTTTATTAGATTGACCAGTACTTTGTCTATTTTATCTGTTTTTTCAAAGTACCAGCTTCTAGTCTTATTTATTAATTCAATAGTTCTTTTACTTTCAATTTATTAATTTCTCCCTTGGTTTTTAGTATTTCTAATTTAGTTTTCATCTGGGGATTTTTAATTTGCTCACTTTCTAATTTTTTGAGTTGCATGCCCAATTCATTGATCTCTGCCCTCCTTAATTTGTTAATATATGCACTCAAGAATATAAATTTCCCCCTGAGTACATAGTTTGGTAGGATGTACTCACACATAGTTTGGTAGGATGTCTCATCATTTGTCATTTTCTTCAATGAAATTGTTGATTGTTTCTATGATTCCTTCTTTGACAAATTGGTTTTGAAGAATCATATTATTTAATTTCCAATTAGTTTTTGATTTTCCTGTCCAAGTGCCCTCACTAATTATTATTTTTATTGCATTATGATCTGAGAAGGTTACATTTATTATTTCTGCTCTTTTGCATTTGTTTGCAATGATTCTATGCCCTATAACATGGTCAATCTTTGTGAATGTGCCATGTGCAGCTGAGAAGAAGGTGTATTCCTTTTTGTCCCTATTTATTTTTCTCCACATATCAATTAGATCTAATTTTTCTAGGACTTCATTCACCTCTCTTACCTCTTTCTTATTTATTTTTCGGTTTGATTTATCTAGATCAGTTTTATTTATCAACTTAAAAGGTTTTTTTTTACATTCACTTTTGTTCATCTCACTTTTAATTTTTAGGATTTCCAATTCAGAATTTAATTAGGCATTTTTAATTTGTTCTTTTTCTAGTCCTTTAATTATGTGTCTAATTATTTTGTCAGTTCTTTCTCTATTTTGTTAATATAAAAATTTAGAGATATAAAATTTTCTCTATTGCTTTTGCTGCATCCTATAGGTTTTGCCATGTTGTCTTACTATTATCATCTTCTTTGATAAAATTATTTATTATTTCTATGATACATTTGTCCTTTCACTCAGTCTTTAAGATTAAGTTATTTAGTTTTTAATTAATTTATATTTCATGTTTCTATGGTCCCTTATCACGTATAATTATTGTATTATTATCTGAAAAAGATACATCTAATACTTCTACTTCTCTACATTTAAATACACATTTTTTTTGCATCTTAACATGTAGTCAATTTTTACAAAAGTTTATTCCTTTCTATTCCCATTCAATTGTCTATAGCTATCTATCATATATTTACCTTAGCTAAGATATTATTTACCTCTGTGACATCTTTCTCATTTATTTTTCTGGTTGGAATTATCTAGTTCTTAGAGGGGAAGATTTAAGTTCTCCACTATTAGTTTTGTTATCTATTTCCACATGTAACTCCTTTACCTTTTTGTTTAAAATTTTATACTATAACATTTTATGCATATCAGTTTAGTATTGATAAAACTCAATTATTCATGGTACCTTTTAATATAAGGTAGTTTCTATTTTAGTTTTAACTTTGAGATCATTATTGATACTCTTGCCTTTTGTTTTTTTTCAGCTGAGGCATAATCTATTTTACTCCATCCCTTTATTTTTACTCTATGTGTGTTTTTCGTTTTTAAATATATTTCTTATAAGCAAATTTCTCTTCTCCTTTCCTGCCTGCTCAATATTCTAAACTATCTACTACTAAATTCACCATCCTAAGGTAGAAATAATGTATATGACATTCTCCTTGCTCAAAATATGCTATAGTTCCCACTCCTTATAAGAAAAAATACAAACTATAGAGCATTACTTTAAAGCCCATCATGATTTTGTTCTAACCAACTTTTCAAACTTTTTTTTTTGTATGACCTCTGTTTGTGCACTCAATATTCTGCCTAAAGGTAGTAGTTGCTCTTCCCCATGCTTGAAATTCCATCTCTCTTCTCCCTGTATTTGTATTGGTAGCCCCTACACCTGGAATGCATTATCCTACTCATCTTGCATTTCAGAATCACTTATCTTCCTACAAAACTCTGCTCAGACTCTCATATAGATTGTGGCTGCACACAACCATAGAAATTTTTTGACATCAAGGATACTTGGTATTTTTATCTTTATATCCCTAATCCCTAGTATAACATCCTCTTTATAATGGGTGTCTAATAAATGGCTTTTAAATAAAAACAAAATTTCAAAGAATGCAAAGGATGATGGATAGATTTATGGGAAGGATCAATGTATGACAGTATTTTAAAGACAGTGACTTGCATAGGAAAAATAGCCTAAAAGGCATCTAGGTGTCACAATGTATAGTAAATTACTAGGTCTGGAATTAGGAAGAATTCAGTTCAAATCCTCTCTGAGAAACATAGTAGCTGTGTGACTCTGGGCAAGTCAGTTTATATCTGCTTGGTTCAATTTGCTCATCTGAGTACAAAAACAGACTCTGTCTTCTTGGGTTGTTATGAGGATACAGTTAATATTTATAAAGCATGTTGCACACTTTAAAGCACTATATGAAAGATAATAATTATGCAAAGGATGATAGAAAAACTTATGCTCAGATTAAATATGAAAATATTTTAACAATGGTGACTTGTACGTGAGAAATAGCCTAGAAGCCAGCTAGGTGGCACAGTAAATGACCAGGCTCAGATTCAGGAATACTAATTTCTGTGAGTTCAAATCTGGTCTCAGACACTTACTAGTTTTGTGACCCTGGATAAATCACTTAATCCTTTTTGCCTCAGTTCCTCATTTACAAAATGAGCTGGAGAATGAAATGTCAGGAACTTCAATATCTCTGCCCAGGAAATCCCAAATAGATTCACAAAGATATGGACAGAACTGAAATGATGGATTATTATTATTATTATTATTATTATTATTATTATTACACAAGAGAATTAATTACAGCCCTGTAAGTGAAACCTAATAAAAATACCTGAAATGATGGACCAGAGCTTCTACTTTGATGTCCTCTATTTAGTATTTTATTTTTATTTTTTTTTCAATGGTAAAAGGTAGTGGGCTAGAAGTAGGCAAGAAGTAGGACATATGCCTACTTCTTACAATACATTATTATCTCAAGATATTAAAGAGGTGAGGAGAAAATCTTCAACATATGGGTTGGGTCATCTCTAAAAGACATAAAATGTCATGGTAAGAATTGCCTGAGATGAAAAAGGGCTTTGGTCTACAAGGGGGAAGGAATTAAGAATACTAAATATCAATTGCCATGGTATCAGTTAGGGTCAATGTAAGGAAAAGGGAACAACATAAAAGAGCAAAAGAGGAAGAAATATCATACCATACTTAAAACAAAATAAAGCAAACAGAACCCAAAAAATTGAGAATGGGAGCTACAGGTAGCCCAGTGGACAGAGAACTAGCTTGAGTCCTAGGAAGAATCCAATTCATGTTTTTGGTTTCACCTCTTCCATCCCGTAAATGATCTCTATTGTTAATAGAATTCCTCTATCAGGAGGTCTCCATACGGATAAAATCACAAGTCCAATTTTTAAGAAGGTAGATAAGAAAAAAAGAAAAGAAAAACAAAAGAACTATGGATTGTTTATGGAATGGTTGATTTTAAGTTTTTAAGAAGATACAATAATAAATAGGGATTCTTAAATAATTTTTCTGTCTCTTTATGAAGTCTTGTGAAGTCTATCATTGCCATCTCAAATAATGTTTCTAGATGCATAAAGTAAAATCCTTGAGATAATAAATTATACTGAAACAGAATTATCAATATATACATATTGTTTAAGTCTACAAACTCCTGGTTGGGTCCTTGAACTAGAATAATATTCACTGAGAGATTACTTCTTATGCTTGCTCTCTTTTTTCCCCACCATTAATATTTTTAAAATTTGGTACTCAAATGAGAAGAATTAGAAGAAAAAGAAAAACTTCTTGGAAATATCATAAATGTAGAATAGGTAAGGAAGGTAAGGACCTTGAGGTCATCTTGTTCAACTCCCTCATTTTAGAGGTAAGCCTGAGGACAGGTAAGTGAATTACCCAAGAGCTCACTAGTTAAGGAGAATTTGTTCTTCTCAATTATCTGATGGGAGAGAAACAGAAAGGTGATTCTCATGGCAATATTTGGCCCCGAGCATGTGCGCTATCTGTCTGGAGATCCAAGTTTCCATCTTGGTCTAGTTTTTTATTCTCTTCTTGAGTAGAAATATGCCCTTTTACCTTTGTGTCCCTGGGCTTTCTCTTCTATAATTCTGAACTAGATGGTGTCTAAGGTTAAGTTCCATCTTTAAATTTCTAAAACTATCATCTTTAGCCATTAAGTATCTCAACACACTTTATCCAGTTACTTACAACTGTATGGATGAATTGAAAACCCAGAATTTGGATCAATGAATTCTAATACTGATATAATCTTTTAGGTGCAAGTTGCAACTCCAGAATCAGATGCACAATGCCCTGTAGAGCCTGAGATAAAGGCCATATATATTAATAACAATAAATAACATCTATAGAGTGCTAACTAAATGCCAGGCACTGTGCAAAAGCCTTAAAATTATTATGCCATTTGACCACAACTCTAAGAGAAATGTGCAAGTATTAACCTCAATTTGCAGATGAGGAAACTGAGGCAAACAGCATTAAAGTGAGTGCCCAAGGTCACACAGCTAGTAAGTATGTGAGATCAAATTTGAACCCAGTTTTTCTGATTCTAGGCTCAGGGTGTCCTGGCACTGATTTTTTTTTTGTATTTATCAGTGATGCATTGGAAAACCTTGGAAACTGATTTCTCAGTGCCTCACCTGCTCTAGATAAAGGGTAATTAAGTATTCACATATCCTGAGGCTGTGGTAAAACTTAATTAATGGGAATAAATAATATACTTGAAGATTATCAGATAAAAGATTCCTAAAGTGAAACCACAAGGACCTTGCCACCTGAAGTTGGCTTGCCCATTGATTGCCCAATGTTGATCATCTTATTTAGCTTAACTTTTCATAAGAATCAAGAGTCCAGATATGGGATTTGTCCTAACTGGTACCTAATTGAATCTAAGCTCTTTTCTTTCTAAATCAGCTCAGAGGATTTGGCATACAAGTAGGCAAGGCTTCTGCTGCACACAGGTTTACTGAAGATGGATACAATTATAGCAAAGGTAAAATTTTATAAATTGATTCAAATACTTAGGAGATTTACACAATTGTCAAATCATAAAGAAATGGAAATTTATATTCGTCAACTTTTAGAAATCAATCAATCATCTGGCCCAAACCTGTCACTTTGAAGGGAGCTTAAATTACTTCTCTAAGGTTACTTATGAACTCTGAGTTCAAATTCAACATTGTTTTCTTTATACCAGGCTGTCTATCTGTTCTTTTGTTTTTATGTCAACAGACAGGTAAGTGAGATTCAGGAACTCTCTGTATTCTAAACCCTGATGATGGATGTCTGAGCATCCATATGGTATTACCATTTAATGCTAAACTTACAACTTCTGGTTAAAAGACAGTAAAGGCATTGGAATTCCCTGAATTCTGAATGATGAATTTTTGACTTGACCATAATGTTGTAGGTAATTGAAGGAAGACAGTTAGGTGGCACCAGTGGATAGAGTTCCAGACCTATATTAAGGAAAACTCATCTTCCCAAGTTCAAATTCGACCTTGGACATTTATTAGCTGTGTTACCCTGAGCAGGTCACTTAAACTTCTTTGCCTCAATTTCTTCATCTGCAAAGTAAACTGGAGAAGTAAATGACAAACTACTCTATTATCTCTATTAGGAAAACTCCAAATGAGATCTCTGAAGAGTCAGACATAAGTGAAATGAATCAACAGCAACTTTTATTATTACTATTCCTTTTTGATCTGGCTATTATGTGAATCACCAGAAGAACTATTCAGAATTGGAACATTAATGTATTCTTGATAGAGCTGTGAACAGTAACTATTCTGGAGAGCAATTTGTAAATATGCCTAAAGGGATGCTTTGCATACCCTTTGACCCAGCAATACCACATATCCAAAGAGATTAGGGGGTTTTGGGGGAGAGGGAAAGAACATGAAATATATAACTAGGGGGAAATATTCAAAATAAAAATTAAAAAAAGAATAAGAGGAAAATGATCTATATTTACAAAAACTATTTAAAACAGCTTTTTGTGTTGGCAAAGAACTAGAAATTATAGGAATTCCCATCAACTAGGGAATGGTTGAACAAGTAGTCTTATATGATTGTGATGCAGTGTGTGCTGTAAGTAATGATGACCAGGATGCTTTCAGAAGACTTGGAAAGACTGATATGAACTGATTCAAAGTTAAGAAAGCAGAAGCAGAAGAACATTACATAGTAATGTAAATACTGTCCAATGATCAACTGGGAATGACAGCTATTCTCAGCAATACAAAGATCCAAGTCAGTTCTTAAGGGCTTATAATGAAAAATGCTATCCATCTTCAGAGAAAGATGGAGACTGAATAAAGATTGCAGCATACTGTTTTTTTTTAATTTTCTTTATTTTTTTCTGTTTTCTTTTACAACCCAACAAATATGGAAATATGTTTTGTATGACTACACATGTATAAACTATTTGCTTGCCCTCTCTGAAGGTTGGGTGGGTAATGCTGGGGAGGGAGAGAATTTTGAACTCAAAATTTTAAAAAATGTTAAAAAATTGTTTTTACCTGTGATCTGAAGAAATAAAACCTTAAAAAGAACTATTCATATTTCATTAACAATGTTAAAAAATAACCATCCTGTCAAAAACAACATCAATTTCACACTAACTGCTATTTAACTATCACTCATATTCCTTAGAACAGGTCTGAAATAAGTGAGTAAATTGTATACCACCAAAAACTTTGTAAATTCCCCATGCATTTGCTTTCCAAAATATTTATTTCCCTTCATCTGGTTTTTAGCAACCTTGCAACAGACTAAAAGGTCATGATATAAATGTTTTAGTGAATAGGATGCTAGACTTGGAGTCAATAAAACCTGAGTTCAAATCCTATCTCAGGCAGTTTCTAGTCATGTCACCCTGAGTAAAAAGCCCCTTTGAACCTCAGGCTCCCTCCTCTGTAAGAGATGGATAATAGTATCCATCTCCAGGGAGTGCTGTGAGGATCAAATGAAGTATGTATAAAGAGGTTTGTCAACTTTAAATTTTATATATATATATATATAT
>NW_025367513.1:0-9209 GCF_016433145.1 Gracilinanus agilis | reverse complement strand
AGAGAGAGAGAGAGAGAGAGAGAGAGAGAGAGAGAGAGAGAGAGAGAGAGAGAGAAAATATGGAAGGGGTAAATAAGATGCCTTGGGACTGGGGCTAGGTTTTGAAAGGCTTTCAACACCAGATGATTTTATATTTAATCCTAGAGGTGATAGGGAGCCGCAGAAGCTTTCTAAGGTCAGACCTATGCTTTAGGAAAAAAACACTTTGGTGGCAATGTAGAGAATGGACTGGAGAAAGGAGCAACTTATGGCAGACAGACCAATCACTGAACTATTACAATATTACAATATAGTGGCAGTATAAAGGGGAGAGAAAGAGATATTACAAAGATAAGGTTTATAGGCAGGTCTTGGCAAATGACAAGATATGGGTGATGAGTGTAAGGAGTCATGTTTAAAAGTCTAAATTCCTAGGAGTCTCATAGGTGCAGGTTAGTAATCTCTAAGAATTTGAAGCACAGTAAGGTGTACTGTGTTTTGGAGTTTTATTGCTTGGAAAAGGAGTAATATATAAAAGCTACAGTGAGAGATTTAAGCCCAATATAAGTAAAAGCTCCTCAATAATTAGTGCTACTCAAAATGGAGAAAACTGCAGTCAAGGGGTAATGAGGTCACTGGGAAATAGAATAATTGAATTAGATGGGACCTAGACATTATCTAGTCTAACTTCTTCATTTTATAGATAATGAAATAGAGGCCCAGAGAGGTAAACTGACTTGCTCCCAAATCACAATGTAGCAGAGATGGGTTGTGAAATCATGTTTTAATGCTAACTTGGACAACCATTTGTGATGCTGTAGACAGTATTCTTGATTAGCTATGGGTTATTCTAGATTAGTGATTCTCAAAGAGTGTGTGGTCTAATGATCACTGGAGGTCCAAGAGCTCTTTGGGGGATCCTGAGCCCCAAAAGTTTAAGAACTTAGATTTTTTTCTGAAGTTCTTGTCAGTTCTTAGACTCTTTTAATTAGTATGTATCATTTTAACCTTGAACAGACATGTCTTCCACTTAATATCAGTAAATGAGTTTTAAAAAAACATGTTAGGCAAAACAATATTAGATAGCCAGTCAGTTCCATAGAAACAATGATGTGATGTTGGTAAAAGACAACAAAGGTATGCCTGCTTTATCTAATCTTTCATGTTTTTGTTCTCCTAAATGATTTAAGTTCTTTTTTAGGAGGCAGACTATGATATATACATCTTTGTATGCCCTATACTACCTAATACATAGCAATTACTCAAGAAATAGTTAATATAGTGCTACATTAGCCAATTCATGAACTCATCACATCTTCTCCAATTTCTAAGCCTTTCTCTAAACTGCCCTCATGCTCAGAATCCATGTCATTCTCATGTATGCCTTTTAGAAATTCTTGCCTTCATTCAAGGTTTGGCTCAAGTCCCAATTCTTCTAGAAAGTCTTCCCTGAATTATGCCAAAAGGGCCTTTTAAAGATAGTATGCAGGGACTTCTGGGTTAAGATGGCGGCAGAATAGAAGCAGCTTGCTTAACCTCTCCTAACTCACACATATAGGACTCCTCAAGAAGACATAAAAACAAATCCATACAAACGAAGGAACCCCACAACAGGGCACAGCATTGAAGGTACATGGAATCGGGGCATTTCCATTCTATAAGGGTTGGTGAAACAGCTCTCACTAACAGGTGAGCTGAACAACCTCCTCCCCCCCATACCACCTACAGTGCCAAAGCCAGCATAAAAGAGTTAGAGCAATTTTAAGGCATTCATTAAGTCCTTGACAGCCACCTGGGAACACCAGGGCCTGCTCTGGAGAGCAGCAAGACTTAAGAACCCAAGAGGCTAAAGAATTTGTGGATATTGAACAAAGACCTTGAGCGCAGGCACAGACCTTGGGTGAGGACCCAGTGCAGAGGGGTACATGACTGTTAAAGGAGTGCCCTGAGACTGTTAAAGGAGCTTTGGGCAGAGGAACAAGCAAGGGGACCACCAGGAGGCTTGACCCTGAGAACAACTAGATCTGAGACCTCAGGAGCCTAAAGAGTACAGAGAGACCCTGGCTGTGAGGATAAATCTGAGAGGGCACTCAACTCACAATGGCAAGCCATTCACAAGAACCCCAAAAGAAAAAGATCAACATGAAGAAATCTTTACCACTTGACAACTTTTACGAGCAAACAACAGAGGAAAACAAACAAATAATCAAATCCAAACCTTCCCCAAAAAATGAAAATTGGTCACAAGCTCTTGAAGAGTGCAAATCTGAGATAATGAGAAAGATGGAAGAGATCTAGTAAGAAAATAACAATTTAAAAGGCAGGATTTTGCAATTGGAAAATGAGGCTCAGAAATCAAATGAACTGAAAAGCAAATTGAACACCAGAAATGACAAGATTGAAAAGGAAAACCAGTACCTAAAGGCTAGAATTGAGCATTTAGAAGCTAATGATCTCTCAAGACAGCAAGAACAAATAAAGTAAAGTCAAAAGACTGATAAAATAGAAGGAATCAGGAAATATCTCAATGAGAAATTGACAGAACAAGAAAACAGGTCTAGAAGAGACAATCTGAGAATCATTGGTCTTCCTGAAAAAGCAGAAATTAATAGAAATTTGGACTCCATATTAAAAGAAATTATTCTGTAAAACTGCCCTGAAGTTCTACAACAAGAGGGTAATATAGACATTGGAAGGATCCTTAGATTACCCTCTACTTTAGACCCTGAAAAAACAACGCCCAGGAATATAATAGCCAAATTAAAGAGCTTCTAAGTAAAAGAGAAAATTTTACAAGAAGCCAGAAAGAGACAATTCAGATATCAAAGAGCACCAATCAGATTGGCTAAAATGAAAGAAGGGGAGAGTAATGAATGCTGGAGAGGATGTGGCAAAATTGGGACATTAATGCACTGCTGGTGGAGTTGTGAACTGATCCAACCATTCTGGCTGGTAATTTGGAACTATGCTCAAAGGGCTATAAAAGAATGCCTGCTCTTTGATCCAGCCATGCCATTGTTGGGTTTGTACCCCAAAGAGATCATAGATAAACAGACTTGTAGGAAAATATTTATAGCTGCGCTTTTTGTGGTTGCAAAATACTGGAAAATGAGGGGATGTCCTTCAATTGGGGAATGGCTGAACAAACTGTGGTATATGCTGGTGATGGAATACTATTGCGCTCAAAGGAGGAATTTCATGTAAACTGGAAAGACCTCTAGGAATTGATGCAGAGCGAAAGAAGCAGAGCCAGAAGAACATTGTACACAGAGACCAATACACTGTGGTAAAATAGAATGTAATGGACTTCTGTACTAGTAGCAATGCAATGACTCAGGACAATTCTGAGGGATTTATGGAAAAGAACACTACCCACATTCAGAGAAAGAACTGTAGGAGTGGAAACACAGAAGAAAAGCAAGTTGAGGTGGACACGATTGGGGATGTAGACTCAAAACAACCACACCAATGCAACTATCAACAATTTGGAAATATATCTTGATCAATGACACATGCTAAAACCAGAGGAAATGCGCATCAGCTATGGGGGGGAGGTCGCGGGGTAATAGGGAAAGTAAGAACATGAATCGTGTAACCATGATAACTTTTCTAAAAAATAAATATTATTAAATGTTAAAAAAAAGATAGTATGCACTTTGATCCAGCTATACCACTACTGGGTTTACATCCCAAAGAGATAAAAAAATGTTTGTTCAAAAATATTTATAGCTGTACTTTTTGTGGTTGCAAAAAAAATTGGAAAATGAAGGGAAATGACTGAACAAACTGTGGTATAAGATGGTGAGGGAATACTATTGTACTATTAAAGTATGATGAACTGCTTGATTTCTATATGAACTGAAAAGACCTCCACGAACTGATTCGGATTGAAATGAGCAGAAACAGGAGAGCATTGTACACAGAAACTGAAAAACTGTGGGATGATCAAATGTAATAGATTCTGTTACTAATAGCAATGTAATGATCCAGGATAATCCCATGGAACTTTGAGAAAGAACACTATCCATATCTAGAAAATAATTGTGGGAGAAATGCAGAAGAAAAACATATGATTCATCATTTGGTTTTATGTATATATGATTTGGGGTTGTGGTTTTAAAAAGATTGCTCTATTACAAATATGAATAATATAGACATTGAATTTGAGTAATAAGATACATGTATAAACCAGTAGGAATTGTTTGTCAGCTCCAGGAACGGGGAGGGAAGAGGGGAGGTAAAGAACATGAATCATGTAACCATGAGGGAAAAATTTTTTTTCTAATAAATAAATAATGTGGAAAAGAATAAATTAAAAAAATGTTAAGTCTTCCCTGATGTCAACAGTTATAAAGTATTAGTGAAATTACTTAAAATCTCAACATCATGCTAATGACTAAGCTCTTAATACTCGATATTTTCTGTTCTGAATAGCCTCTCTCCTCTGATTGGAAGCCTGATAGGTGGAGCATTAAACTCCATCCAAACTCTTCTTAATCCCTCCTTCCTTGATGAGAGCTATGAACTTTCAGAACTTTCCACATAAAGTTCTCCAGGAGCTCAGTTCCCTATGAACCCCCCACAGAGATGTACAGTAGACATCTTTGGCTATAACAAAGCTGGTCTCTACCCTCAAAGCATTTATTACATTGATGTGATTGATGTGTATGTGTGTGGGTGTGTACCCTTCTATCAACTCTAACAGTGCTGAAGCCTTCTATCATAGATGTGTTTTGTTGCAGACTTGGGGATCTATTCAATGAACTGATGCAATAACACTACAATCCCAATTCAGCAAAGCAATAGTTAGTTAAGATTCAATCCTCTTCTGCATGAAAAGAAATCTATAAGCTACAGAAATGATGCTGGTATTCAAACAAATCACTTAGAAGGCAATCTCCCTAATATAAAAAAGAGATGAGGAAGAAATGCTTCTGATTACTTCACCAGCTGAATTTTGGAGCTTGAGCAGTTTTAAACAGACAGGCACATCCTGGGCAAATGAATGACAACTGAGCTTCACTTTAATGACTCACATCAAACTGTAAGGGAATGAGGATCTTTCTGTAGTCTTATTTCTCGTTTAAAGTTGCTCTGAGTCCCAAGAATCAACAAACACTAAGAAAGTAGGAGATACTAATATAGGAAACTGTCGATTCAGACCATCAATTTTAACTATTTAAATTTAAAAACTCCTAGAATTTAGATCATACTCCATATGAAGGAAGATAGTGAAATCTCACATACTGAGAAAAACAAAGGATCACCAATTAAGTCATCACAATCTTAGAAAATGAATTCATTCATACAGTATAATACTTAAGTTTTCCCAAATTACAAATTAAATGACAAATATGTGTTAAGTATTAGGGTATATTGTTTACACAGAATCTTTTCCCTAGATATTTGGTATACTACTTAGAACTAAGGTATTACATGGGGAAGACTTTAAAACCATGTTGGCAATGTTTACAATAAATACTTGGAACAAAAAAAGTGAATTACTGGAAAAGCCTCAATTAACAATATACAAGAAAGGAAATGAACTTAATTTCTTGATGTCAGCTATTATTTATGACAGGAGTAGCAGCACTCTCCCATGTCAGAGTCAGCAGATTGTCAATTTTGTGCTAGGTCAGGTTGTGCCTTCCAAACCCTTGAATATGTTGTTGAAAAGATGAAATGATATAATGTACATGGACTTCCTTTAAAAATGTAAAGCACCATGAAAATAAATGGTATGATTATGTATAAATTATTTTTTACTAGATGAAGGCCCAAATATTAAAAGTCTCAAACATGAGTTCATCAGCAATATCTGGAAGAATAAAAGAATCATTAAGAGTGAAAAGTTTAAATCACTTGTGCTCAAAACTATACCATTGTCTAGAAAATATATCATCCAAAAGTCATTACATAGAATAAAAACTAAAATTTCAAATAAAAGTAAAACCAACTCAAAAACTACATTATGATTATAATATGCAAATATAAATTCATGTTCCTGCCTTCATTTGCACAGTAACTTTTCCTTTTATCCTGTTTTCACACCCCAGTAGCAGATATAAAATATAATTTTTCCTTCCTCAATTTTGGCTTTTTTTCTAATACAGTTAGAATTGCCAACTCATTTGGCTAGAGCAAAAACCTTTTTTTTCTCTCCCCCAAGAACATGGAATTAATCACAGATCTTACAGGTTGATCATCAACATTTGGTACATAAAACACAAGTAGATTTATCCATATCTTGTTTACTGTAGAAGAGCAAATTAGGGACTAATTCTTTGGAGGGCAAGAGAAGGGAAAGGAAGAAATAAGAAATATTCCTTAGGAAAAGATGCCTGAACCTATCATGAGATAAGGACAACAGGACTGGGAAAAAAAAACTATTAATCATCCTGTTTGTAAATAGAAATACTGTTTCCTCTGTGGGCCAGGGTCTAAGCTGCTATAAAGGAGGAAGGGCAGCTGATGTCTTTTTAAGACACTGTAGTCAGCAAATATTCAATTTATTCAGCAGATTTTTCCCCTAGATTTCTGTGTTTGTTTCAAGCCAAAAGAAGTGTCACACATTTCTGAGCCTTAATATGGGGCCCTTTGAGATATGAACATTTCTGGCACATGTCTTAAAATAAGAACTCCAAATCCAAATATAGGAACATACCTCATGAAGATTATACAGTATTCTTTTCATTTGTATCTCAAATTCCATTTCTGTTTAAAAACAACAATCACCACCAAATCAGGAAAACCAAGATGTTCATAATCACAACTCCTTATATTCTTTCATCTAAGAAACTTCAAGAACTACTTAGATTGCCTTCCACTCCAGGCCCCCGAGGCATTCTAGATTTCCTAACCTTTATAAAAGGACACCAAATAGGGAGGAAAAACAGGCTAAAAGGAGACAATGTCAAGACAACCAATCAGTCAGTTGCTTCTCCTCACCCCCTGCCATATTCTCTATACACAATTAATGCCAGCTGTAGCCCAATTAAACCCAGCAGTTCACAGGTGTTCATAGAAATGACTAACACAAAAGAAATTCTTACTTCAGAAATGTAATATTTAAAAGCTTTGAGGTGGAACCAAGACAGATAAAAGCTAGAATCAAGTTTATTGCCACCTTGTGCTTCACTTTAACATAGATTTTGAGCAGGGTCTCCCCCAGGTATTAAAAGTTTGATGAACATCTGCATTTAAAATACAGGAAAAGGAGTGCGTGAAATGCTTTTAAAATGATAGTAGTGGTAGTGGATGAGTTTAGTGTTCACTCATTTATTATTAGAGTTGTACAGCAATATGCTCAAATATATTTGCCTGCTGGGCAATGCAAAATCTAGTCTAAGTCAACAGAATATGCAGGATGGCTCAGATTTTCATAAATATTTTTTTCCCCTAAACATAACTCTCATCTCCCAGAATAACAATTTCTTGAAATTTTAATGAGAACAAAACCACAGTAAGATAACATCTCTATTTCTTACATTCAGATTAAAAATATGAAATGAGAGAATTGGGGGAGTGAAGCCAGGCCCCTGACAACTCTCCAGGTTCTCTTAAGCTGTCAGATGATGACAACTGTTCAGCTATTGAATTCCTTTCCCCTCCATAGAGCAGCAAACAAAAGTATCTGTAAAATGAATTTCTCTTTATGGTTCTTCACTGGAATATATATGCAAATTAACATCCAAATGTTTTTAATTCCCAGGTTATGTCTATTAAACAGCAGTCCTCCATAAGGCCACTCAGCTATCCAAACAGCAACCGGTGACAATTGCCTGTTACGCTTTTCATCCTGATCATACAGGTTCCACAAAACTCTATTAACACTTGCCTGGTGAGACCTCAGTCTTCAAGGAAAAAATTGACACAGGGACCATTATAATACAATGTGATTTTGCCATCATTTCATTAAAAATCCATTTCTTTTCTGGCTCAACCATATTTGGGTATATGGAAGGAGTTCCTTGTGAGACACATTAAAAAAAGAATAAAGAGTATTTCTCTTACTTGTTTACAATATTATTAATTTTCTACACTTAAAATGTAATTAGAAAACAATTTTAAAATATTTATATTCCAATATGTTTTAAATATTAAAAAAGAAAAGGATCAATCCTAAGCTTCTGGATACTGCTAGTAGCCAAGCCATCAAAGATAATCTGACCGCACACTTTGAACAACTGTGCACACTTGAGATCTTGCCAAAACAATCCCTCAAATTTATCCCTTATGTGAAGAAAGCCATCATGTAAAACATTCAGGTTTTCACATGCTACCATTTCAAAAACTAAAGCTCCTACTGCCAGAACCAAATACAAATATCACAATGTAGTCTTATCAAGAGAATTTTTCAAAAGCCCTCAAGGGCCATCCATCTCTTGAGATCTAGCTGTTCAAGGGCCATTTTTTTTCTCACCTTAAAAAGAAAGGTTTCTTTTGCAAAAGGTTTCATTACAGGAAAATATTGATTGAAACTTGTTTCAATGCCACACTGTTTTCCTTAATTTTGAAGATAATGTAATATTGAATAGAATAATATGCTCAATTAATGACATTTTATTGGAATGGTGTGCTGATTTATTGCCTTTGTATAAATAAACACCAAAATAATTTTCCATAAATCTTATTATGTTTAAAGAGAAATATGGGATATGACTTGATAAAAGTAAAGTTATGACAAAATAAAAAATCCAATTTGAAAAATTAAACTTAGCTTCGTGCTTTTTTAAGAATGTGCAATTTTCAAAGAACAAGAAAAAGATGCAAAATTTTACACAAATGAACACAGCCAGGGGCAGCTTAGGTGGCTTAGCCAGGCCCAGAGACAGGAGGTCTTGGGTTCAAAAATCTTGCCTCAGATACTTCCTAGCTATGTGACCCTAGGCAAGTCACTTAATCCCCATTGCCTAGCCCTTACCACTCTTCTGCCTTGGAATTAATTCACAATTTTGAGTCTAAGAATGTAAAGGTGTTAATAAAAATAAAATAAAATGAACAGAGCCTGTTTTCATTTAGATAAAATCTTTAAAATAATTCCAAACAAATAGGAGATGTTTCGTACATAATATCTTTGTAGATACTTTAATTTCATTCCTTCTGCACTTTAAAACAGATTAATTTACCGTTTGAAAATGTATTCTTTTTACAGGTTAAACTGTCATTAAATGCAAATTCTCCTGAGCCTCATATGATATTATATGTATATATATATATATATGCATATA
>NW_025367512.1:0-2522 GCF_016433145.1 Gracilinanus agilis | reverse complement strand
TATATATATATATATAATCATGCAAAACCTACTTCCATATTGTTAATTTTTATAAGTGAATAATCATATAAAATCAAAATCCTTTTTGAGGTCTTTTAAACTGAAATTAGAACATTAAAGTCATAGATGCAGTGACCACGAGTTACTTTCTTTTGTCTAGTTTACTCAATCCTGCTAATATCCACACCCTCCAAGCTTGTTTTTATAATTCTGCTAAATCTTAGATAACAGGAAAAGTCCATTTTGGAACTAAGCTCTCTCTCCCCAGTATCAAGGATAGAATGGACCAAATTAACATGCTAATGGCTTGAAGTCTTTTTTTGAGACTACATTTCTGGTTGAAGTTGTAAAGCTCTAACATGGGAAACTAGTTTCATATTTTTATGACAGCTTTCCAAAGGTTACAATGTGCCCCTCACCAAACTACACATAAATTGCCCTCAGGAATGCTGAGTTAAGCTGTCTTGAGCTATATATAGTTTTCTCACCTAATATTCATCTCTCACTCTTAATCCCTTGAGCCCCCTCCCCTCTAAAATGCTCCATTTACTGCGGAATATAGATTGAGAAAACCTTAATTCTTGCATTTCGTGGTCATGTGTGACTTTGCTAAGGTTATTCAATAATAATTAGCAGTTGTCCTGGCAACCTCAGACCCAACACAGAAAACACCTGCGCTCATATTACCATCTTCAACCTTCTATCCAGTAAGCCCAAACAATTTAAAGGCAAACCACCTGTCCAATGTTAATGAGGAAAAAAAAAAGGTCTATTAAATAACCTTATCATCCTTCCTTCCAGAGTTCTATTACTGATATGAGATAGCAACAGGAAGCCATTGGTGTTTGGCTAAATTAAAATCTGTTGGATTTTGAAATTACACAAAGAGGGAGAGTGGAAATCGTTTTAGGTTTGGAGTATCGGGAAAAGACATTTTCTGTATCCTATGGTTGCTCCTCAGTACAAAACATTTATAAACCATTGCCCAAAGCTTAAAAAGTTGATCAATTCATAGATTGTTAGAGCTCCAAGAGATGCTAGAATTAGCAGTAGGAATAGAGGAAATATTCGCACTTTGAGGCATGTGGTAGGGTTGTAGAAATTGATGAGATAATGAATGAAATGAAATAATGAAATGAAATAATAATGAATGAAAAATATGTGCCAAGTGCTGTGCAAAGTAAGCTGGGAATTCAAATCCAAAAGTAAAAACAGTTTCTGCCTCAAGGAGCTTACATGTTAATGGGGAGAATGTGTGTTAATGGAGAGAGTGGCCAAGTGGGTTAGTTTTGGTTTGGAAAAGTTACCTTTGGGATGGTGAATGGAGTCTTTGGGGAGTTTATCTACAGTTCCTTTCCAGGAACAATGACTGTTAATTTGATTATGTTTTCAGAACTGGAAAGCTAAAGGAGGAGGGCACATACTTAGGGCAAGGTGGCTGCTAAGCTCCTGGAAATGAAATGAGGCACAATGAAGTGAGATGTAGTTGGCAATGCGAGGCAACTTCCAGTGGAGGGGTGGAAGGGGGGTGGGATGGCTACAGAACTAGAATTCTGAGGATAAATGTGGTAGCTGCTTGAAGGATAGACTTTAATATCCACAACAGGTCCTTATCAGACTTCCCCTGCTGGAAGGCTTCCTGAGGCAGCCCATTGCTCCAGGTATCTTTTTCATCCAGCTCAAATCTTTCAGCAACTTTCACCCCCTACTGAAGGTTCTTCTGCCCTCTGGGACTAATCAGAACAAATCTAAAGCCTCTTCTATTCCATAGCAATTAAAATACAAATTAGTGGCCTTTCATACATAATTCTCAAGTAACTGATTATCTGGTTTCCCTGACCACAACAGATTAGAAACATTAATTTATAAGTAGGGAACCAGGGCATTTAAACGGACATGGCTAGGCTCAGCTTTTGAGATAACAGCCTCATACAGTAAGGAAGGCAGCAAAAGAGCTATCAATAGGAAATAGTTTGAAAACTAAACCCAAAAAGCATTCAAGTTGTAGTGGAAGGGCAGACACTCCACCATCCATTAAGGTCACCACCATAAGACAATATAATATAATCACTGATGTTTGTAATCATGAACCTGAGTCATCAAAAAAAGGTTAAATTATACCATATTCTAGTAGATGCGATAAGTAAAAAAAATAGGTTACTAGATTTGGAGTTAAAAGAAACTGAATTCAAATCATTTTCACTACCTTCCATGCTAATAGAGACCTCTCTGCTTCAGATTCTTCATTAGCAAAATGAGAGTTTGAATGATCTCTAAAGTTCCTTCTAAATCTGATCCCGAATTATCTGTCCTATGTAATATACTTTAGAAAGATCCAGTTCGTCAAACTCAAATATTAGAGTTTCAGTGTTTTTTTCTGATGACTTTTTAATGTCGTCTACATGGGAATACTATGACCTCCTTCATTGCAGATCCCAACATATCAGATACACATACACACTAATTCTCATTCTCTTCTCTCTCTCTCTCTCTCTCTCTCTCTCTCTCTCTCTCTCTCTCTC
>NW_025367511.1:0-13166 GCF_016433145.1 Gracilinanus agilis | reverse complement strand
GATGGGTGCCCCAAACTTGCTCTATTTCTTTTTAGCTGGGTTCGGAGCTATAGGTGAGTGTGGAGGGGGTGGGGGTGGGGCGGTTGCTCAGCCCGCGATTGAGTGAGTGAGAGCCCTTTTTAGCCTGGAAATGTCTCGATTCCACGTACCTTCCACGCTGTGCCCTGTTGTGGGGTTCCTCCGTTCGTCTGGACTTGTTTTTATGTCCCCTTGAGGAGTTTTGTGTGTTTCGGTCAGGAGAGGTTAAGAGCTGCTTCTTACTCTGCCGCCATCTTAACCCGGAAGCCCGCAGATTTGGTTTTCCGCTTGTGTTACTCTGTTACATTTGTTGTTATGCTTGTACTTTATACCAAAAGCCCATGTTTTTCCTTTGTGTATTTTCCTTTTTCCCTCCTTAGATAGGAGTAGATAGTTAAAATAAGCCATAGAAATAACAAGAATAAGAAATTGCTTAGGAAGTTGCTTAGTTATAATATAGAGAGGGGTAAACTGCGCTGAAATATCTTAAGCCTGCAGAATTTCCAGTGGAAATTTCTACTAGAAAAGGGGGGAATACTGTAATATGGAAAATGGCAGGGTGGAATTCCTGTTGGATACAGGGTCAAGCCTCACCCAGAATTCCAGGGCACCCCCCCTGGAGAACTTTGGGTGAGGGGACAGTTAAAAAGGAGTTTAACAGTTGATTCCTGGGGATTAAGGTGAGCAGGTCTCTCTGCTCCTGGTTTGGGGTTTACCTGGGAGGCCATAGTGGCAAAGGCCATTGTGGTTTCTACTCAGGAGTTTGCCTGTCTAGTGGAATTATTGCAATAGCATTTTATTATTCATTTAGTTATTTAAATATTAGGAGTAATTACTATTAGCTTTGAGGGCAAGTTAGCTGAGGGTCTGCCACTCCCTCCTGGGGGGAGGGGCAGTTTCTACCTAACTGATCAGGGCTTCCCAGTTTATCCAAATCCTTGATACGTCTTCCCTGCCTTCCCTTCCTTCTTTTATCAATATAAGCTTTATCTTTAGTAGTGGTGCCTGAGTATTATTTGGGTATACTCTCTACAGCCATTAAGCTTGGCTCCTGTCGCTTGCCAACCTAAGAAGTCAGATCCTTCTCAGTCCTTAACATCAAGATATCTAGCTTCTCCTCTGTTCCTCAATCAAATCTGTGGGGAATATAAGTGGAGAAAGTGAACATCATTAGAGATTGACTTTGCTGGGTCCTGTCTAAAGACACACTGGCCTGCCTCCATATTCAACTGAAAACCAACTGCTGAGTGGGAGAGGTTTGAGAGCAAGGAGTACCTTACCCCCTCCCTACTCACTCAAGCCTGTTTGTGAGGGAGAAGTGAGTCTTGAAGGCTCCTAGTTCAGGCCAGTCCATCAGATTCCCAAACATCCCTGTGATTACAAACATAACACTACATGTTCCTTGATTGATGGAGGGAGTCTTGGTCCCAGCTCTGCTCACTGCAGGAGAAACAGAGCCCCAGATGAAACATCCTCCTCCTAAGATATTCCACAGATACAGATGTGAATGGGACGTGCTTGGAGGAGGGAGGCACACGGACCCCAGGGAGGTCAGGTTTAGGACTTGTGGCACCCGAGGTGCTTACAGGAAGGGGCTGAGCAAGTCGAGAGGCAGAAGGAAGGAGGGCAGTGAGATAGGAGAGAAACCTAGTTTGGGCAAGTGGCTGCATGAGGTACAGCTGCTTTGCTGCTGGTCTGGTTTTAAGGACTGGGAGTCTTCCTTGGGATTATAAGTATTTCCAATAGGCAGCTAGCTAATCCAGTAGATAAAGGAAGGCTCATCTTCCTGAGCTCAAATCTGGTTTTAGACTTTTGCAAGTTGTATGACCCTGGAAAAGTCACTTAATGCCATTTGCCTCAGTTTCCTCATTTGTAAAATGAGCTGGAGTAGGAGATGGGAAACTACTCAAGTATCTCTGCCAAGAAGACTCTAAATGGGGTGAAGAAGAGTCAGACATGACAGAAGAGACTTAACAAAAATAAAATAAGCATCACTAAAGAAGCTAGTTGGTTGGGAAAGAGAAGAGGTGAGGGAGAGGCCAAGAGAAGGGCACAGAGAGGGGATAGAGCAGAAAGGGCATGGGGAGAGTGGGAAGAGAAGGAAACCTAAAGGAGAAACAGGGGAGAAACATAAATTAGGAATTTACTGCCTTTGGCTAAACTCTTGGGGATAAAAAGAAAAGCAAAAACTAACAAAAAGGCGGTCCCTCACCTGGGCTCAAACAACCCCTAAAAGGAAGATGGGGAAGGAGAATTCCAAGGGGACTGATATGGCTAAGGCAGGGGATCCAGAGGGGATCCAGGAGATGAGTGAGGATGGCTCTCCTGGGCGTCTTCAGGAACCAGAGTTCCAGACAGAAATAGAGTAATCAGAGAAAGGGAGAAGGGGTAGAAATAGATTCAGGGTGAGAAAAGAGGAAGAGAAGAGGAGAGAAAAGAGAAAGGGGGATAGAGAATGATCTCAGTAGGAAAAGGAAATGGAAACATTATCTCAGAAAGGAAATAGGAATAAGTGTGTGGAATAGAGAGATAATGTTGGCAAAGAGAAGAGCAAGGGTATGGGCCAGCTAGGTGGCTCCGTGGTTAGAGAGCCAGACCTGGAGATGAGAGGATCTGGGTTCAAATATGACCCCATTACCCTCCTGGCTGAGTGACACAGGGGAAGTCACTTAACTTCCATTGCCTAGCCCTTGGGAGTCTAGCACTCTTGTACCTTGGAACCAATACTTAGCATTGATTTTAAGATGTTTTTTTAGAGAAAAAGCAGGAGTATGCTGAAGCCAGCTTAAATTATTTTAGGCGAGCAGATTGTTAATTTTTTAGTGTATACGCTTCTGAAATTAGAATAGTCTATAAATTGGAGCTTTATTTTGTTGTTGTTGTTGTTGATGATGATTAGTTGGACTTAAGAAAGTGATGGACAAAATGTTAGTAATGCAGATTAAACTTAAAACTGTATCATGCATGCAATTTTCTCTCAGAAAGCCAATTATTAAACATTTAATACATGCCATTTGGAGGAGGACCACCTGTTTCTTAGACATTGAAATGAAGAAGAGATGGATGGGTAAAAAGGCAGGGGAGAAGGGTGAAGTATGACATAGTGGAGCTAAGGGGCTTCCAGAGAGATGTCTTTGATTTCCTCTTTTAAGCAGGAGGAGATGTCATTTGCTTAAGACTGAGGCAGATAGAAGACGCTTAAGATGGAGGTTTAGACCCAACCACAAAGAATGTCAATCAAGAAGGAATAAAAGGATAGTGGTGGAGCAGCTGACCAAATGGTCAAGATGAGATTAGAGAAGGTGCATTTGTACCAGACACTTAGGATAAACTCTAAATATAGAACCAGTACTTGGCTGCCTGGCACTGATTCCCTCCAGTACATCGGGTGCCCTTCAGTTTAGCGTTTCTGGTGGATGGGGGTCCTCTTCCTGCCAGGGCCCCCAAATGGAATGCTCAGAACTTATTAAGTGATTCCCGCATCATTTCCATTCATTCTAACAGGCTTGCTGTAGCTGTATTTAGGAGCACTTTAAGGCATGCAGAGGATTTCCTATTCCTTCATTTGATCTTTTTTCAAAATAAGTTTTTATTGATGAGTTTGGTTTCTACAGTACAAATATTTGCATATTAGCGTCACTCTTTGAGAAGTCTCCTAGGACCACTTGAAACCACTGAGCAACACTATCAGTACAGTGACCTCAACTAAAAATAGACCCAAGATTCCACATCTGGAGCATTCCCACCTCTCAAATGAATAACAACAACAACAAATGAACAGAAAACTAATTTTCCTCCTTCTGACCCCCACCCAAATGGGGAAAAAAAAGAGAGAAAGAAAAGAAAAGCCAATTCTTTGCAACAAATGAGCATGATCATAGGGGGAAATCCCTCATGGACTATATCCAAAAATACATCTCATTTTGTATCCTAAATCTGCCATGAGGTGGGTAGTACGCTTCAGCATCAATCCTCTAAAATTGTGGAATTAATCCTGCATAATCACAAATCTTACAGTTCTTCAATTTGTTTGTCTTAACAATGCCGCTGTTATCATCTAAATCATTTTCCTCATTCTGCTCATTTCATTGGATCCTCTGGGAGTTAAAATACCATTTTTACATATTTATGTGAAGGTATTATTTTACAAATGTGTATATTGAGGCTGAGAAAATTTCAGTGACTTACCAAAGTTCACACCGCTAGCAAGTGTCTGAGATAGTTGTTTAGTTGGTTCATTGTGTCTTACTCTTTATGACTGCATTTGGGGTTTTCTTGGCAAAGATACCCAAAGGATTTGCCATTTCCTTCTCCAGATCATTTGACACACAAAGAAACTGAGACAAACTGGGTTAAGTGAATTGTCCAGAATCACAAAGCTGGTAAGTGTCTGAGACCAGATTTTCTTGACTCCAGGACTAGAGCTCTGTACAGGGCTCCACCTAGCTTCCCAGGAGGTCCATTGTCCCTTGATGTTGCCCCTTCTCTATGGCATAGCTCTAAGTAATGGAGAGTTTTATTTGGCTATTTTTTTCTTTGCTAGTTTTGTTTTTTGTTTTTCATAAAATAAAAACTAATTGTGCTGCTTTTCCTTCTTTTGTGTTCTTCATTTTGCCCCCTGGGGCAAAAGGGAACAAGTCTGATGTCTCCCCCACATGGGACAGCCTTTCAAATATTTCATGGGACTATGGTGTCCTAGATCTTGGCTATAAGGCATCCAAAGGCTGTCCCATCCTACCCCCTCATTGTACAGATGGGCATCCTGAGAGACTGGGTCACTTGGCCAAAGCCACACAGATAAGCCTCAGAGGAAGCAGGTTTCGAATCCAGTTCCTCAGATTCTAGAGCAGAATGGTTCTTTACCTGGATCCAGGGAGGTTTGCAGGGGTTCCATGAGCTTGTGTAGAAATATATGCATATATAATTTTTACTAACTGCCAATCAAAGCCGAGCATTTCCTTCATTTACGAATGGGAGCCACGAAGCCATGAGCTTCATCAGCCTGCCAAAGGGAGCCATGGCGCCCCAGAAGGGTGAGAAGACAGCAATGGCGCCCCCTCTGGCCCTGGGCTCCCCCAGGACATGGGCTCCAAAGCTTTTGCTCTTCTGCCTGCCCTCTGCTGGGAGCTCTCCACATTGTTGCTGTCCTCACCAAATGGGATGCTCTGACCTGAACATGAGCCTGCAGATGGGGCTGACCCAGGCTCTTTCCTTGACCTCGACAGCCGCCTCTCACCCCCCAGGACCACACGGCTCCTCGTTTGTATGAATCCATATTCAAGTCTCATTCCGTGTGCCCACGAGAAAGAAAATCCAGATTTGAAATTAGGTACAGCAGAGATGAGGCAGCTCAATGGATAAAGCTCCAGATCTGGGATCAGGAAGACCAGAGCTCACATGTATCCAGTAGCTGTGTGACCTTGGACAAGTCACTTAACTCTCTTGGCCTCAGTTTCCTCATTTGTAAAATGATCTGTAGAAGGAAATGGCCAACAACTCCTCTATCTTTGCCAAGAAAACCTCAAAAGAGGTTCACAAAGAGTCAGAAAAGACTGAAACAGCAATGGCGGACATGAATTTACAAAAAGATATGATGACTCGTTAAATCAAGTTAACAGCTCTGCCTGAGCTGCCTTTTTTTAGAGAGACACAAGCAGTGACTGAAGGGCGGGTCTCAGAGGCCAGGAGCTGCGGGGGCCAAGCCTTGTCTCTGACCCATGGGAGAAAGGTGTTCTTACTCATCCCCATTTTACAAATGAGGAAACTGAGGCTGAGGAAGGTAGTCATATACCTAGTACATGTCTGAGATCATGGCTCCAGTCCAATTATATTGAAATACAATATATTGGAACCAATTATATTGAAATGCAACTACTTCTTTTAAGTTCATAGACACTAAGGTAAGAATCCCTGAAGTAGAGAAAATTATAATTAAAGGTGAGAGAGAAAGGAAAATTTCCAAGCCTGAAGCATTGAACAGCCTTATGAGCTACAGCGAAGAACCAGAAAAAGGCGGAGAGCTGAATAAGAACACTGGATGCCTGGGGAAAAGAGCAGAAGAGATGAGAGGCAGGGCACCAAAATCAGGGTTCATCCTTGGTTGTCTTCTCCTCTACAATCTCTCCCATGGCATTACTGGCATCACCTTTCTGAAGGGAACTCCCACATCTCTGCATCCATTCATAATCTCACCCAGGAATTTCAGCCCTGCATTTTCAGCTACCAGTTTGGCATCTCCTCCTAGGCGCCCTGGCGACTTACTTCTCTTCTGGGCCTAACTCTAGACCTTTCCACTGATTCCCAAGTGGCTTTCTCATCCTGGAGATGCTTCATCCCCTGTGGATCCTTCCTCCGATCAGTGAATTCCACCCTAGAACTTCTGTTTCAGCTTGTCCTCCTCAACCAGCCCTTATCACTTCTCTCTCAGCCCCATTCTGAAATCTGCACATTTCTACATTTCCCCAGAAGACTTCTTGTTCCCTTACAAGCCCCTCCTAGAGATAGTGAATTCTTTTCTGGAACCTCTATTTAAGGAAGTTGTCATTTTCCCCTCTAACCTGAATGCTCTTCCAAACTTCCTTCTCTTGACTGATGGCACCCCCCCTCACCCCATTCTCCCGGGTTTAAAAAAAACAGAATTGTGTTTGACCATTAAATGGTGTAATAAGATGAAGATTAGGAACTTTCATCAACATTCTTCCTCTGTGTCTCTGCTCATGAGGATGGAGTGAAGTAATGGAGAGAGAATCCCCAAGATTTGGTCTCAGGATGACCTCGGTACCAAAACTCAGTCTGACACATATTTCTTGGACAAGTAATTAAGTCTCCTGGAGTTTAGTTTCTTCATCTACAAAATAAAGAAGTCATACTATAAGAATACAAAAGTACATTCTACTCTAAGTCGTAGGACTTCAGATAGGTTTCTTTTCCCCATCGCCCTACATCTGCTGAGTTGTCGCACATCAATCCCACCCAGCCATCATCTGTCTCATCCAGGCTCTTCATTTTTTTTTCAAAATTATTTTTTATTTTTAGTATTTTCCCTAATTACATATTTCATGTTCTTTCCCTCCCCCAAAACCCTCTTAACCCCCCTTAGCCAACGCACAATTCCACTGGGTTTTACACGTATCATTGATCAAGACCTAATTCCATATTATTGATAGTTGGACTAGAGTTATCGTTTAGTGTCTACATCCCCAATAATATCCCCAAACTCTTCATTTCTACTGTTACTACCTTACTATATATAGCACACTTACCTCTCCCAGACTCCTTCAAGAGCCCCTCCTCAGACTTCTTAGTTCCAATCTCTTTATTCTACAACACATTCTTCAGGCAAGACCTACAACTAGAAATTATTGCTCCTAGGCAAATTTATTGTGGGCTCATGGGAAGTGGGAATATGGCAGAAAAGATGTGTTTGACTACAAGTAATATAATATGAGATGAAGAAGGGTCTCCATGGCAACAAGAGCACAAGGACACTGCATGCCCACAATCATGCCTTATGGTGGCTTGGACTCACAGATAAAGTTCAGAGGCAAGCAGATGGGATGAAGTGTGTCCCTTTGAATGTTGACACCCTGAGGCAAAGCCATGATTGCCCCACCCTAGTTAAGTTCTGCCTCTCTAAGTTGTCCCTGTATTTTCCTAGTGCCCAGTTCTGACACTGTTACTGTCTTAATCCAACTATCTATGGATTCTTCTTGCCATAAGGACAAAAAATAAATGACTTGGCCCCACCACTGAAGGTCCATGTGCATGTCAGCTTTTCTAGTCTTTTCATTATTGTTGTCATTCTCTGATTATCTATATATTATAATATGTCATTATCATATTGCTGTCATCATTATTATTGTATCCTCTGAACACCATCAAAAATGAAAAGAAATATAAGCTAAGCAATCATTTTTGCTAGATTTTAAATATTTGATTGATTTTTGATGACATCTATAAGATGGAATAAATGACTCTATGCACTTCCTAGGCTTGACCCCGATAATGAAAAGTTCTATCCTCTAACAGAAATAAAAATAAAAATTAAAATTAATAGAAAAATCAAATCGAGGATACTTTTACTTTTTTTTGGCAACAGTGATGTTCAAGTGACTGAATAAACCTGAGAGTCCATCCTCTAATTATCTACTTACTGACTTCTTCACAATCTCAATGTCATAGTCATTAAAACAGAAATATTTACTAAGCAAACAACTCTCTAAAAGTAGAAAAAATGAAGATTAACATTAGCATAAATCATTTATAAGGTGATAAAGTGGATAGAGTGTTGGACTTAGAGTCAGAATGACCTGAGTTCAAACTGAGCAATAGATACTTACTAGCTGTGTGACTTTGGGCAAGTCATTTCACTCTGTTTGCCTCCACTTCCTCATTTCCCTGAAAGACAGGGAAAACCAGTCAGGGATAGAAAACCCCAAATGGGGTCATGAAAAGTAGAACAAGGACAAGTAGGACAACAATTCTGCACTTTACCCTATTGAAGGTACTTGGAAATACAGAGAAAAGAAATAGTTACTGCTTTCAGGGTGCCAATATTCTCTTGGTGGAAAACAATTTTTACAAATGGAAGTCAACTATGCATAGATATCTGTGTATGTATCTGTGTGTGTGTGATCAGAAAACACTTTAAAGGAGGCTTTAGCAGCTGAGGAAATCAAACAATGTTTCATGGAGTTGGTCCCACTTGACACACGCTGTAAAAGAATAAAGGAAAAAAGAAACAAAAAAGCCAGGCATTTTAGAAGGCAGGGCAGGAGAAATGGCAGACTTTTTATACTGAAAAGGTGGAGAAATGATACTTTTATAGACATCTTTAATTAATTATTTCCTAAACATCCATTGAGCACCTTCTGTATACCAGAGCATTTTGCTAACCAGGAGGGACACTTTACAATGAAGCAGGAGAAAAGAAATCTATGGAAATAACATCAAGACATTGGCAAAAGTGCACTCAAATGACCCTGGAACACATAACCCAGTGAGACTCGTAGAATGGCACACCTGGAAAAGACCTTAAATATCACTAAGCCAAAATTCCTCCTTTGACCTCTCAGGAAACTGAGGCTCCGTAGGAAAATTGACTTTGCCCAAGGTTACAGCCTTAAGAAATGGCGCAGGGAGAAGTTGGCTCCAGGCTCTTGACAATAGATCCTTTCCTCTTGCTTTGGCATCTCTAGCGATTCTCTTGGAGGAGTGAAAATCATTAGAGCTGAGCTATTCTAAGGATTATTTAACTTCGAATACAAAAGATTTCTTTTTTTTTCCCTGCAGTTTTAGGAGGATCCTAGGCTGGGTTCTCTTATAGACTGAACTTTCCTTTGTTTCCCCACTTAAATCATTTAAAAATTAACTTGAATATAACCTCTTTTGAATAGTTCCGTAGTCATTTCCCCACAAAAACCTTAGAAAATGTCTAAACAAAGGCATTCGGGTTGGGCTAATATTCCACTGTGGTTTCTATCTGTAGGTTTGGTTTAAAACAGATGTGAGAAAGTCACGTTACTGAGTTCTTCTTGCCCAAGAGAAAGAGGATCTGGGCACTTTACTAGAGCCTGGCATCAGTCAGGTCCTAAGTCACAGAAGGACGGACGGATGAGAAAGCATTAAGGAGGAGCTCCGGTCCACTAGACATTCCATCGACTATCCGCTCCTCGAAGGCAGAGATTGGACCATTTTCCTCGTGCATCCCCCAGACTAAACATAGAGAGGCCACTTGATCAGTATTTTACTTGGTGTCTAGCCGTGTTCGCGATGGAAACTCTCAGGACTGACCGTTAGCGTGATTAGTGCTCTCTCCTGATTAGTGCGGAGCACAGCCGCCAGCCTTTTCAGACGCCAAGAATTCTTAAGATGGACGGGACCTAGGAAGACACACAATCTAATCCATCCGCATCCCGCCGATACCTGACAACTGAACGTTCACCAACCTCTGTCTGAAGACCTCCGGAGGAGGAGGCAGCGCGACTTCCGGGGGCAGCCCGTTAGACTTCAGGACACGATTTGTTAGCAAAGTTTCTCTATCTTGAAACTGGATTTATTGGCCACACAACATTCTTCTACATACTTGGATATGCTTATGTTCTCCCTGAGTCTCCTCTTCTCCAGGCAAAATCAAACAATACCTTGACCCCATCCTCATTATGGCATAGCTTGGGGGCCCCTCATCACCCCAGTCTCTCTCCTTGGAACTCACCAGTTTGTCCACGCCTTTCCTCCGTGTGGCATACAGAACAGAATGCCCCACTCCGTGTCTGCTCTGCAAAAGACCCGGCAAGCTGGGTGGCCAGAGCACCGCCTGGAAAATGAGAGGAGAGACATTTGCATTTTTGTTCTTCAAACACTTAATAGCTGGATATAACTGTGGGCAAATCACTTCTCTTTCAGGCTCAGCTTTGTCAGCTGTGAACTAGTGATAATAATAGCATCTACCTCACCACACTGTGGGAGAGAATACTTATGCCGGTAGACAGACAGACAGACAGACACATACATACGTACATAGACCAACAGACAGACAGATAGATAGACAGAGACAGACAGAGACAAATAGATAGATGGATAGATCATAGAGAGTAAAAGAGATGTAGATGGATGGATAGAGAGAGAAAGAAATAAAGATAAATCTGCAGACACTGATAAATAGGGAGATAGATACAGAGATAGATAAGAATGTAAATAAATAATAACTCATTTGATGATGTGTTTCTATGCTATGGAAATTATAAAATATTGCATGAATATTATTTTCATTATTATATTTAGTGGAAATCACCCTGGAATTATTCCTGATAGCTAAGTATCTCACAAGGTAAACCAATATTGCATTAGTGTATTTGATGGCCCCTCGATATTATTGACTCCTATTAAGGTCACGGCCCGCTAAGATTCCACAATTTAGGGGAAGGGGAGTCCAAAATCTCCATAAGAACATGGTACCAAAAATACCTGTGGTCTGCCTCCTCAGAACAGGAAATCAGGGACCTGCCTTCGAATCATTATGCCTTGGGCTCTGTTAGAGGGGGATGCCCATGGTTGGTACCATGAATGCCATTTCTGTGAAATGGAGCGCACAGGAATGTCCTGGACTAAAGCACTCCTAAAATCCTGGGCTGATTCCTTTGAGAACAGCTGGATGCCAGAAATAGTCCCGAAGGCTGAGTCCCACCTGCCCCAGGCCACGTTGTCAGGGTTACCTTCCCCTCGGTTTGTACTGAGAAGGGTTAAACCAGGGATGTTTTCTATGCAAAGCAGCCCTTCCTGAGCAAGCCGGCCCAAAGGTCCCTAATCTAAGAATATTAATTTCATTAAAATTGATAAAGCAAACAAGACATACATTTCAAATAACCTAATAAAGTCTGAAATCATTAAAGGGTTCTAATATATTATAATAACATTAATTTATTCAAATGTGAGACTAAAGATAGATACCCCTTGGGGCTAAGACAGTGATGCACGATATTCTTCAGTCTGTTTCTAGGAATAATCTCGGGAAGAAAACGTTATCATATTGTTTGAGAGCCTGAAGTCCCAAGTACCAGAGCAAACTCTAGGTTGCTATAGCAGCAGTCAGCCAATTCCCATTCCTCTCTTGTTTTGAACTGCTCTTCCTCCTCTTTCTCCTCCTCTTCCTCCTCCTCCCTTCTCCTTTTCTTCCTTCTCTTCCCCCTCCTCCTCCCTCCTCTTCTTCCTCTTCTTCTTTCTCCCTCCTCCTCTTCCTCCTCCTCCCTCCCTTCTCTTTCTCTTCCTTCTCTTCCCCCTCCTCCTCCTCTCTTCCCCCCTGCACATCTGTGAGAAGTCTAAATGAGTTGGAGAACTAGTCTGGAATGGACAGGGCCTTTGTTGAATCAGAAAACTGGCTGGTCCCCATCTCTTTCAGCCCCGTTTCCAGTCTCTTGTTGGGAAGATAATTTCCTGCCTGGTCCCTACTTAATAATCGCTGCTTCTTTTGGCCTCTGAGGAGGATCCGATTTGGCCTTTCTAAGAAGCCTCCACTGTGTCAGTGAACACAGCTGACACCCTTATCCACACACGTATCTATATGGGCAACATTGATAACTGGCCATCTCGCGGCGATGAGAGCGCTGCTGCTGCTGCTGGACTCTGAGACCTCAGGAAGGACTAGCGGGGGGGCCGATGGCAAACAGGGCGTTTTTGCCTCTTCACGCCTCCTCCCTCCACCCTGAGCAGCCTTCCGGGCTGCTTCCCTTTGAGGCTGCTGAGACAAAAGGCTCGCTTGTTCCCAAGAGCCGGATCTGGGCGCCATCTTTTTAGTGACTCTCCTTCTTCCCATTTGGCTTCCTGCGCCCCCTTCCTGGATGGTCCAGCTTTCACGGGCCCTTGATGGCTGCCCCACCAAAGCCACTGTGTGGCCCAGCCCACATCTCTCTGGACAGTTGGTTCCCTTTGACCCAGATGTGGTGGCTGGGATTCCGGACCCCTCTTTACTGCGCCAAGTCCGGGTGTCTGACTGAATGAGGCTCTCCTCAGCCTCTGAATCCCTGACACTTCCTCCAAAGCATCAGCAGTCAGGCAAAGACCATTCAGCAAAAGTCTACTCTGTGGGGGCAGCTAGGGGGCTCAGTGGATTGAGAGCCGGGCCTAGAGAGGGGAGGTCTCAGGTTCAAGTCTGGCCTCTGATCCTTCCTAGCTGGGTGACCCTGGGCAAGTCACTTCACTGCCATTGCCTGGCCCTTAGGACTTCTGCCTTGGAACTAATACACAGCATGGTTTCTAAGCTGGAAGGGGAGGGTTTAATAACTTTTTAAAAACCCTGGGTGCCAAGACTGTGCTAAGTACTGACACCAAAAGAAAAGGGAAAAAACAGTCCTTGGTGTCAAGGAGCTTCTATTTAAGTGGGGAGCCTGTAGCTCAGTCAGTCACTCCGCAAACATTTCTTAAAGGCCTGCAGTGTGCCAAGCACTCGAGGATGGAGAAGAGCAAAAGTTAGTCCTTGTCCTCAGGGATTTTGGTCTAAAGGGATGTTAATATTGAAGCAGCAATGCACACATGCTATATATATGTATTTAATACCATATTTATTACTGTTATTGAGTCTTTTCAGTCACGTCCAACTCATTTGTGACCTCATCCCTTCCCTTCCCTTCCCTTCCCTTCCCTTCTCTTCCCTT
>NW_025367510.1:0-5610 GCF_016433145.1 Gracilinanus agilis | reverse complement strand
AAGTTCCTGGTGTTGAGGAGGACTTCCCCTGGGAGGGTCAGGGACTTGGAACCTGCAGCCAAGAGCTAATGAGGACTCACCAACATGCTCTGAGCTCTCTTGACCCTACCACGTATGACAATGTTGTCCAGATAATGGGGTGGGACCCAAGAGGCCATGAATTCCTCCTGGTGGCTCCTGACCAGGAAAGCCAGCACTGGACAAGGGTGTGAAGACCTTCATCCCAACTCCCACATTCCCTGAAGAGTCTTTATTTTCTCTCTCCGTTCTGGGGGTTTCCCTGTGTATCAGGCTTGTCTTTTTCTATTTATAACAGCTCAGACTCTCATTCTGCTCTGTCTCCCTCACTGTAGTGGATCTAAAGAATGAATAAAACAAAGTCATCTATAAAAAATGATATTTATTGAGTTAATATAGAAAATAAAGAGGTTCCAAATATTTCCCCTCAATATCTAGGGACTCAGTTTCCCCTCTACACTATCACACTTGGGCACAATGGGCTCCAGCTGGAAACATTTTGGACCTTATGTCCATCCTTCTTAGTTTCCTTCCAAATCAGGTCTGGCCCAGCCTCAGGCCTCTCCCCAAGGATCCCTGGCCTGGCTCTCTGGGCTCCTTTCTTGCTGCTAGTCTGGCTTTCAATCTGGCCTGGCCTCTGCTGCTCGGACCCTCAGGAGCTCATCATTCCCACCTGTTAAAACTCATCAGCAGTGACTCTCCCTGATGGCCTTCATGGAACACAAAATGTAACAACCATAAAGGACAGATCAGATCTGCTCCTTCCCAGGCCATTTCCTTGCCTCATATGGGGAAGCCTGTTTCCTTCCTGGCCCAAAGAGCAGAGTTTCCTGTAGGTCCGGGAGCACCACCAGGCTGGGATGGGGCAGCGGGCAGGGGCTGGGCTCTGGGAAGGCTCTGTGACCAGGGAAGGAGAACCTTTGCCCAGTGAAAGACCACAATTTCAAACCCTGGAAATCAGTCCTGGATCACTGCCTGCCAGCAGAGTGTGGTGAGTGAGAGAGCCCAGGCCAGGGAAGGGGCTGAGGACAGGGGCTGCTCTGGGTGCCTCAGGCTGTGGCTGAAGAGAGGATCCACCTTTGGGTGGGAGGAACAGAAGAGTCAGCAGGGACCTTCCTCTGCCTGGGGGCCCCTAAGGTCAGCCTCCTTGTGGGCTGCATGTGGGTCCTGTAGCCAGCAGGGGACTCTGTGGGGCTGGTCCTGGGCAGGCAGTGAGGGCCTGGGGAGCCTGGTTGTGTCAGTGGATGAGCCCAGCTGGCTGTGACTGTGGCTGCTCTGAGCTCTTTGATCACTCCTAGGTGACGTCTCAGCTGCGCTGGGGAAAGTTACCACAAGCATCCCGCCCCTGCTTCAAGGATTGACCCCCTGGGACCTGGGATGCCCTGAGAGGATGCAGGTGTGGTCTAGAGGAGGCTGGACCAGGCCCAGATTTGCATCAATCCCCACCTGCCCTGCAGCCACCATCACATGGCCACCAGGAGAGGATAAGAGGCAGCTGAGAGTGGCCAGGCTCAGCTGTGAGCTCTTTGGGGAGCTGAGCTCTTGGGGTCCTCTCACCATGGCCTGGTCTCTTGTTTGCCTCCTCCTGCTCACCTTCTGCTCAGGTCAGGACTACTCCCAGACGTCCCCTTGCCTCCTCCTCCATTCCTGTTCTTGCCTCTCAGGAGGATCTCAAAGCACCTTCTAGCTTTCTCCTTGTTCAGGGTCACTAATGAGTTTCTCTGTTTGCAGGCTCCCTCTCCCAGCCTGTGGTGACTCAGCCTCCCTCTGTGTCTGCATCCCTGGGGAGCACAGTTAAACTCTCCTGCACCCTGAGCAGTGCTAGCAGTGGTTATGATGCTTCTTGGCACCAGCAGAGCCCAGGAAAGGCCCCTCGTTACCTCATGTGGGTTGACAGTGATGGAAATGCAGGCAGGGCTGATGGGCTCCCTGAGCGTTTCTCAGGCTCTGGCTCTGGGGCTAATAGATTCCTGTCCATCAGCAACATCCAGCCTGAGGATGAAGCCGATTATTACTGTCAGTCATATAGCACAGTGATGCATTCAGTGAGGAAGTCAGACAAAAACCTCCCCTGCCAACCCAGGCTCAGATTCACATGTTACCTCAGGCTTACCCACATCTTAAACTGCCAGAAGCCTCTCAAGGGTTCTCACTCCCCGTGTACCCCCCCCCCTCTCTCTCTCTCTCTCTCTCTCTCTCTCTCTCTCTCTCTTCCCAGAGGCTTATTGAGGCTGGGATAGAAAGGATTAGAACCTCCTGGAAATAGAAAATAGGAACAGATGCAGCCAAATGGCCAGAATATTAATAAAAGCCGAGCAGAGAGTGCAAGTCTTGGAGTCAAGAAGGCCTGAGTTCAAATCTGCCACTAGACAGTCACTCCTACTGTGATCCTGGACAAACCTCTTAACCTTTGCCTGCCTCAGTTTCCTCATCTGTAAAATAGGGATCATTATAGTCCATGTCTCACAGGTATTTGTTGGGAGGACAATATCTGGAAACAGCTTTGCAAGCATTAAGGTCACATATATATGTTTTTACATGTACACACTCAGACACACACAAGCACTCGTACATGCTTCTGCTTATAGAGACACACAGACACATGGGATAGACAAGCCATATCATATTCCTATAGGTTGTTACATGTAATATAGAGACAAGCACAAATGCCTGTTCATATTAAAATGGCTCAGTGGTTAGAGCCAGGCCTGGAGTCAGGAGGTTCTCAGTTCAAAATCATCCTCAGAAACTTCCTAGATGTGTGACCTTGGGCAAGTCACTTATCTACAGCTGCCTGGCTCTTACTCCTCTTCTGCCTTGAATCAGATGCATGTTTCTGTGCTGAGAGAGAAGAGAGTATTTAAAAATCAGAATAATCTGCCTGGACAGTATTCCTAAGTGATGCTAGAACAAGCCACCAACTGTAGCCCATCCCAAGAGAGTGAGTCTTGCATTTTGTGTGATGCCCAAATCATGGGCTGGCCCCAGAGGCTGCTCTCAGGCCTGAGGGATGGAGGGAGCTTGTCCCTGGCCCCGGAGCAGACCCAAATATTCAGGGATTTGCTGACTGTTGTCAGCCTCTGCTCTGCTGTGTGCTTGGTGCTGTTCAGCCATTTCAGGTGACTCTGACTTTTTGTGTCCCCATTTAGGGCTTTCTTGGCAGAGACACTAGACTGGCTTGTCACTTCCTTCTCTAGATCATTTGACTGATGAGGAACCTGAGGCCAACAGGGTTAAGTGACTTTTCCAGGACCACCCAGACATAAAATGTCTGATGTCAGATTTGAGTTCAGGAAGATGAGTCTTTCTGACTCTGGGGCCGACTCTCCATCCACTGAGCCACCTCGCTGCCCCTCCATATCTCTGATTCCCCTCACCCTCTTCTCTCCTCTGACACTGCCTCCCCTCTAGTGCAGGTCCTGCTGCTGGGTCTGTCTGCCCTGAGCCTCTCCTCACTCCCAGCCAGCCTCCATTCAGCTCCCAAAGGAATCTCCCTAATGTCCAGCTCTGACTTTGTCATCTCCTCCATTAAACTCTGGAGCCTCTCAAAGGATGGGGATCACATGGAGTCATAGTGAGTGTGAACACATTTCTAGGGTAGACATGAGGGACACCAAAATATTGAAAGATCCTTTGAGATCTCAGCTTTTCCCTCTGATTTCTTCTAAAAAACCTCTTACCTACCATCTTAGAATCAGGACTACATATTTGTTCCAAGGCAGAAGAGTTATAAGGGCTAGGCCACTGACATTAAGTGACTTGCCCAGGGTCATGCAGCTAGAAAGTGTCTGAAGCCATTTTTGAGCCCAGGATTTCCTATCTTCTTATTCTTCTATCTCTTATTCTATCTATTATTTAGGCCAGGCTTTCCCCACTGAGCCCCCTCACTACCCGAGTTTCCTCTGATTCCATGCTGCTCTTTCCCATTTTTCAAGATCTCTGGAGTTCTTTTAAATCATTTGGTGTCTTCACTGGAGCTTAACCCTGAAGAGGAAGGATGTAGATCAACTAGAAATACAGAAGAGTCTGAAGACCCACCAAGCCTTGGGGTGATTCCTGGAGAGTCAGATTAAAACAAGGTTTCAGGGACCCAGCTATGTTCAAGTGGACTTTTTCATGTCCCTGTCAGGGTTGTTCACTCCTTAGCAGTGCCAGCCTTCTGTTGTATGGAGAGATGCCAGCTTGGAGAACTCTGGAGGCCAACTTGTACCAAGAGAAGATTGGATCCATGAAACCCTTTGCTTGTCCTGTAGAAGACTGAGGAACAAGCAGACCCATCACCTCCTCCATAAACTGGAATTCCTCGATTTGAATTAGGTTGCCCACCAATGGGAAATTCAAATACCACCCAAATACAGATAAGTTGCAAGTTGGACTGACAATGATGCAATGCCTTTTATTCTGGCTCTGCCAATCAGCCGGTTTTATTCAGAGATATGGAGGAGCCCAGGCAGCCTAGATGAATTCAAAATTCACTCCTGATCAGGAAAGCCAGTACAGGATGAGTCCTCATAAAGAGTCTATTGAAGGGAGGGTCATCCTTATATCAGCTCCTACTTTTACCAATAAGAAGGTTCCATCTTCCCTTAGGGATCTAGGGATAACCCTGCTGTTAGAGGCACCTTTTTCTGCTTCTTCTAGCTCAAATTCATATTCTGCTCTGTTGTTCCTGTTGCTGTGTGGCCTTCATTTTTGACCTGAAGACCAATGTGGTCTTGACTTGTGCATGACTTGGATTTAAATGAGTTGGATTTCTACAAAGTCATCAGCTTCATCTTCTCTAAATCCACTGGCTGGAGAAAAGTCAGGAAGACTCCTGCTGTCCAGGGATTCAGTGGGTGATCTTGACTTCTTTGATGTCTGAGCACGCTCTAAGCTCTGGACAGCACTTGCTTCACCCATCTTCATGGCCAGTTAAACAGATTCTTCTCATCCACCCATTCCAGGGGGAACGTCTTCACATACTTGAGGAAAACCACCTCCATCTCACTCGTGGCCATGTGGGCCATCCATTGCTTGTTTGCCAGATAGGTTTCCTGGGGGGAGGGTGGCTCCTGCATAAGCTACAGCTTCTTGGAGCCTCAGGTGAGATATGGGTGAAAAATAGACCCCAAAATTGGACAAGTGGCCCTGATAAGGGTTCAGCAAACCCTCACCCTAGAGATACTAGTCCTCTCTGGCCACCACATACACTCCACATTTACATTAATTTGCACAGTAGTAAACATGGGACTAACTGCTATCACCCTATCAGCAAGGATGCAAAGGACTGCAATGGTGGCAGCCCATTTTCATCATCTTTTGCAGATATTTGTCACATTTCGATTGACTGAGAATATGACTTGCTTGTTTGGACAAAGGATTTGAGGTCCATTAGTTCCCCTCAACCTGGTTTAGCTCAGTGAGAAGGTTTTAGTGGGTTGTGCTACTTCTTGGATCCACAAATTGGAGATGGGTGAAAGGGGCGTGAAAGCAATGGTGAATGAGAAGCCCTAAAAAGGAAACCCTCACCCCAGAGGGGCTAGTCTTCCATGAACATCCCATACACACCTATACAGAGTTTCCTGTCCACATTAAGAGACAAACAAGCAG
>NW_025367509.1:0-1000 GCF_016433145.1 Gracilinanus agilis | reverse complement strand
TATTGTTTCTCTCAATTAAAATGTTATAAACCTTTGCCTTTTGCCTGTTGGTTCCATCGGCCCAGACTAGATATTGCACAGTGACAGTTGGGCCCAACTGCCACTTCAGTAGCAGTTACCTCCTTATTAGTAAAACCTGGTCTCCCAACCTTGTTTGGTCCTGTCCATCTGTTATTCCTGTCTCCCTCACCCCATTGTGAACCCACAGATAATTTCGTTAACTTCCCTGGTAATCCTCCTTTACAGATAAGAACTTACTATTTGACAAAAATTGCTGGAAAAATGGAAAACAATATGGCAGAAACTATATAAAAATAAATATCTGATACCCTATACCAAGATAATGTTAAATGCATATATTATTTAGATATAAAGAGTGATACTATAATTAAATAATAGTAACATAGAATAATTTACTTCAAAGGTCTATAGAGAAGAATTTATGACAAAAGAAGAGATAGAGAGAATTATAATATGTGAAACAAATAAATTTTATAATGTTAAATTAAAAAGCTTTTGTATAAGCAAAAACAAAGCCACCAAGATTAGAAGGGAAAAAACAAACTGGGGAAAATTGTATGGTATATTTCTCTGATAAAGATCTAATTCCTCAAATTTATAGACATCTAAGTAAAATTTATAAGGATACAAGACATTGTCCAGTTGACAAATGGTAAAAAGATATGCATAAGCAGTTTTCAGATGAAGAAATCAAAGCTATCAAAAATCATGTGAAAAAAAGTCTACATCACTCTTTAGAAAAATGCAAATTAAAATGACTCTGAGGTACCACCTCATACCTTTTAGATTGGCCTAAAAGAAAGGGATAATTTTTTTTTATTTTTTTTAAATTTAGACATATATTAATATTCATTTTTAACATGGTTACTTGATTCATGCTCCTACTTTCCCCTTCACCCCCCTCACTCCCCCCGCCCATGGCCAACGCACATTTCCACTGGTTTTGTCATGTGTCCTTGATCAAGACCTATTTCCAAAT
>NW_025367508.1:0-4665 GCF_016433145.1 Gracilinanus agilis | reverse complement strand
GAGAGAGAGAGAGAGAGAGAGAGAGAGAGAGAGAGAGAGAGAGAAGGAGGAGGAAGAGGAGGGGGAGGAGGAGGAGGAGGAGGATTTAGTATCTTCCTCTCTTAAGATATCTGAAAAAGAAGAGAATTTCAAACTTTGGAGGGGGATTTTCAACCCCATATTGTCCAAAAAAGTCAATAGAGAGACTTATATACCACCTTTCCCAGCTTTAGAAAATCTTTATGAGAATAATCTACATACATATTTAAAATATTCCCAAAGAAAGTATTATAAAGGAATAGAAGGCTTTTACAGATTATTTTCTACAGCATGCCACATATTTAAAGTCACCTAATTGACTAAAAGGCATAAAGAGTATAACATTTCATGAAGCCAATTGTTTATAGACTCTATAAAAAAAAAAGGAATTTGGTCCAAAATACAGCTTTAAAGGCTCTTCTCCAACAAAGTATCTACCATGCAGATGTCAAAATAATAAGAGAATCCTGGAAACATAATAACAGAGATCTTTGCTCAATCTCCTCTGATTATGAATCTCAGCTGAGGCATAAAAGAACATGTTTGCTATCCAAAAGGATTTGACCCTGTCATGGATGATGTCCAACTCGGAGTCCACATGGAAGAGAGATTCCTATAAATGGTGATGTCTTCCACATGCTACTGTTTGTAGATGACATTGTGCTGATGGCAAAAAGCCCTCAAGTGGTACAGTGCTTCCTCTATAAGAGTCACAATCCATAAAAAAATCTTAGGTCCAATTATCCACTATGACAAATGCCTTTGATCCAGGTAATGATACATAGTTGGATGGACAACCTATTGAGTGGATCTGCCAGGATGTATATCATAAAGAGGTGCTCTAGGCAAGCAGTGAGTTGGGTCTAGAATTAAATAGGAGAGTGGGATCACTTGCATCTGAGAAATTGTGGAGTACTTTTAGTCAGCCAACAAGCATTTTTAAAAAAATCCTTACCTTCTGTCTTAGAATCAATACTGTGTATTGGTTCTAAGATGGAAGATAAAGCTTAAAAAAAAAGAATTCAGGCACGAGTGATAAAATATTGCACTAGGATGATAGCAATGTCAGAGGAGAGAGAGGGGATTCTACAAAAAAAATGTTATAAAGGTAAAGTCTATAGACCTTGGCAACATATTGGTCATGATGGTGAGAAACAGTGAGGAATCTAGGATGACATTGAAAGGCTTTGAATCTGGGAGCCTGGGAGGACAAGTAATGCCCTTAATAGAAATAGGAAAGATGGGAAGAAGGGAGGGCTCGGGGAGGAAAGATAATGAGTTTCATTTTGAACATTTTGAGTTTAAAATGTCTATGGGACATTTGGTTTGAGATGTTTAATAAGCAGTTGGAGATTGGAGGATAATTGGCCAAGAGATTTGAGAGGAGAGAACTGTGCAGAATTAATGATCTTGAGCTTTTCCCTGGTATAAAGGTTCATCCTTTTCACATTGGTACTTTTCTGATGATATTCTGATGAGTCATGGAATACTATAGTCTCTGAAGAACTAAAGTTGTGGATCTCCCAAAGAGAAATTTAAAAAAGCAAGAAGTTATCAAGTCTGCTTTATATGCAGAAGGTCCAGGGTTTAACTCCGGTGGAATCAGTCCCTCCACCTCCCGCCCCAAAAGTACATTGTTGGCAGGGAGAGAAGTATGGGGTGATAAGGAGATTAAGTTTATCATATGGCAGCTAGGTGGCTCAGCAGATAGAATACCAGACCTGGAATCAGGGAGACCCAAGTTCAAATCTGGTCTCAGACACTTACTAGCTGGTTGACTCACAGAACTGCTGTCTGTCTGTTTCCTCTACTATAAAATGAGGATAATTATAGCCCCTGCCTCCATGGCTATTATGAGAATCAAATGATACAATACTTGTAAAGTGCTTTGTAGACTTTTTAAGCATGACATAGTTGCTAGCTATTATTATTATCATTATTATACCAAATGAAGAAACTTAACCAGAGAAGTGGTCTAAAAAGGATATCATCAGATATATGTGTGACTATTAAAGGAGGTCATTCAGTCATGCAGCTAGGTCAGGGATAATGAATGGATTACAAGTGTGCACTATTGATATTTATGTAATGTCAAGAGATCTAGAGAAATTTGCTCTAGCATGTCAGACAGAAGTGTTGAGGAGGATTTACGGGAGAAAATGAACCAGAGATACATAGGATGAATAGGATGAAAAGGCAGGGAGGGCTTGCGATGTAGATCAAGAGTTGGCAAACTCCAGCCTGAAGGCCAAAGCTATTACTGTCTATTTTTTGTATGGAATAGAACCATAATTAAAAATGTAAAAACCATCCTTTGCTGGATTTGGCCCCTGGGCTATAGTTTTCTGACCCCTAATTGAGACCCTTGGGAGTTAGAATCCATGTCACTGGTATCACAGAATTGTTGAATTATTGAAATGTCTGTAATTTATAATTAAATTCTTACAAGGCTAATCATAAATAGCAAAAGAGGTGCCAGAAGGCTGGAGCCAGGCATGTATCCCAATTAAAAAAGTAATCTATAAACTAAAGACTAATGAATTTGATGTGACTCACTGGTAAATTATAGAATAGTTAACTAAACAAACGGTTTGAATATTTAGAAGACATCAGTTATCCCTAGGAGTTTTTATAGATTCATAAAAATCATGAAAAACAAATATAAATAATTTTTAAAAACTTTTTCTTTCTATATTGATAACAACAACTTAAGGGCAAAAGGTAGGCAAATGGGGTTAAGTGACTTGCCCAGGGACCCATAGTTAGGAAATGTCTGAGACCAGATTTGAATTTAAGTCCTCCTGATTCAGATGCTGGTGCTCATCTACTGTAACACCTACCTTCTCCTCTATAAGTTTACTAAAAGAACAAACAAACCCTTACATGTTGGTGGGGATGTAGCAAAAATTGGGACACTAATGCATTGTTGGCAGAGTTGTGAACTGATCTCACCTTTCTGGAGGGTATTTGGAATTATACCCAAAAGGGCTATAAATCTGTGCATACTCTTTAATCTAGTAATACCAGAACTAGGTCTTTATCCCAAAGAGATTAAAAAAAAAAGGAGAGGACCAACTTGTGTAAAAAATTTTATACTTGTTCTTTTTGTGGTGGCAAAGTATTAGAAAATGGGGGGATTTCCATCAGTTGGGAAATAACTGAACAAATTGTGGTATATGATGGTGATGGAATATTGTTGTGTTGTAAGGAATGATGAACAGGATGATTTCAGAAAGGGCTGGAAAGACCTGCATGAACTGATGCAGAGTGAAATAAGCAGAACCAGAAGAACACTACACAGTAAGAGCAATATTGTGGAAGGATCAACTGTGATAAACTTATCTACTCTCAGTGATACAAAGATCTGAGACAATTCTGAAGGACTGAATATGATAAAGAATACTATCTATCTCCAGAGGAAGAACTGTTGGAGTCAGAATACAGATCAAAGCATACTGTTTTTCACTTTATTTGTGTTTTGTTTTTTTTATGAGCATTCTTTTATAACAATGACCAATATAGATTTATATTTGGCATGATAATACATATACAACTCAGATCAAGTGCCTACCATCCCCGAGAGGGATGAAGGGAAGAAAAGAGGGAAGAAGATAATTTGGATCTTATAACTTTAGAAAATATATATGGAAATTGCTGTTACATGTAATTGAGAAAATAAAATATCCTGAAAAAACCCCAAACCCTTACCTTCTATCTTAGAAATGATACTGTTCCAAGGCAGAAGAGAGGTAAGGGTTAGGTAATGGGGGTTAAGTGACTTGTTGTGGGTCACACAGCTAGGAAGTGTCTGAGGCCCCTCCCCCCTTGGACCTCCTGTCTCTAGGTCTGGCTCTCAATTCATTGAGCCACCTAGATTTCCCCTGTTAAGTTCATTTTTGTTAGGATTCCTTGACTAGTGAATCAGAGGAATGTTATACACAGTATAACTTGCTTTCTGCAAGTCAAAACCACTCATGTTGTACTCATGGACAAAGTGTAGAATTCTTGATGTTAACTATAAGTAAGTAGATTCATAAATGGTGTAACAACTTTTAATTTCCTTCAAGTATCTTACCCATGGCTTCATAATTTCTAGAAACTTTGGGTTTCTTAAAGGATATTTAGAGCAATAGTTTCAAACTCAAGTAGAAATGTCCCTGCAGGCCTCATGTTGACTTAGAAAATTGCGACCCAACATTATCTATGTAGTATTTTTATTTATTTTGTTAATCATTTCCCAATTATATGTGAATCTGGTTTGACTGTACTTAAGTCTTGCAGGTGGGCTTGCCCAAGTTTGACACTTCTGATCTAGAGGACTCTATAAAGCATGAATTAGTGGGAAGGGAATTAATTCCCCTTCCCCATTATGTCACTTTGTTTGACATAACCAGGGGCCCGAAGATCCTTTACCATTGAGATAGGCAGGTATAGACTGGCCCTCAGAGAAAGGAGGTTGAAATCAACAAGATGGGAAACTGATCCCACAGGCATTGCCCCACTGGGTGGTGCCAGGCATATTGAGGAACCATGATTGGTTCCTGAGATGTGATGTGGGAGAGCTAGTGCTGAAGAAAACTGCTTATAGAATGAGACCAAAGCACTGCTTTCTCTCTCTCTCTCTCTCTCTCTCTCTCTCTCTCTCTC
>NW_025367507.1:0-5562 GCF_016433145.1 Gracilinanus agilis | reverse complement strand
TATATATATATCCCTATGGGGGTTAAGTGACTTGCCCAGGGTTACACAGCTAGGAAGTGTCTGAGGTCAGATTTGAACCTAGGTCCTCCTGTCTCTAGGCCTGGCTCTCAATCCACTGAGCCATCAAACCTTTTTCTTGATTATTTTTTACTTGGATTTGTTTAGGTCCCTTATTTCTACTTTTTATTTCTATCTCTAAATCATTTAGAATTTAAATATTTAGGTGCTCTACCATCCATTGCATTTTTTTGGTTTTGGTATTAACATCAGTTTCATGTCTATAGTAACTTTCAGCAAAATGTAGTTTTCTTGTTTTTTTCTTTTAATAAAGTCTTTTTTTTAACTGTTGGTGGGAGCTAAGTGGTTTAATAGATAGAGTATCAGGCCTAGAGTCAGAAAAACTTGAGTTCAGATCTGGTCTCAGAAACGTACTGTGTGACCTTGGATAAGTCATTTAACCCTGTTTGCCTTGGTTTCCTTGTTTGTAAAATGAGCTGGAGAAGGAAATGGTAAACCATTCCAGTATCTTTCCTAAGAAAACCCGAAATGGGGATTTAACTGAAAAGACTAAACAAAAAACAACATTTTTGTGTTGCCTTTTCTGAAATCATGGATGTTGTCCCTGTTCCTTTGAATTTCAGTTGAGGCTCAAAAATTTTTGCTCCAGTTCCTTATTTGAACTTTGTGTGAGCCTTTGTTTTTAAGGTGTTTCCTGTGAACAACATATAAGTTCTGTTTTTCAATTCATTCTACAAGCCATTTCTATTTTATAGATAAGTTCATCCCATTCACATTCACAGATATTATCTTCAATTTGTATCTCCTCCATTTCATTCTCTATTTTTTTCCTCTTTGCTTCCTTTCTCTTTGGTATCTTTCTTACAATTTTTTTCCTTTAAAATGCTTTTTTGTGATTCTTCCTCTGAGGTTAGAGGTTTTTAAACTTATGACTAATCCCTCTTTTTTTTCTATCCTCCCTCTTCCCTTTCTTCTTTCCCTGTTCTTCTTTGTTTTTCTGCTTAGTTGAATATATTTCTTCACTAAACTTTGTGTGTGTACTCTACAGACCTTTGATTGGTTCAGACAAAACTGATATTCAGGTAATTCCTCTTTCCCAAACTTCTTCCTTATTTGTATAGACTTATATTTACACACTAATATAATCACATGAAATTATAAACTCCTTTATTCTTCCCCCACCCCCTTTCCCCAATTGTATGGGGATACATGCCTCTTTTTTTTTAAGTTCATCAAAACATAACAAAATTATTCTTGGGCCCTTCATCTTATTCCTTCTATAACCCCTAAAATTCAGGAGAATCAATTTTATTGTTTTTTCCCTTTTAGAATGTAAAACTTTTATTTTCTCTTGATTCTTGTGTTTGTGGTTCAGAGTTTCTGTTTAGTCATGGTCTTTTTATTGGATATTCTTAGAAATTTCTATTTTGTAAAAGAGCTATTTCTCCCCCATAAGATTACATTCTTGGTTTTAGATCTATATCTTTTGCCTTTGGGGAATATAGTATTCTGTGTCCTCTACTTCTCTTTAATGTGATTTACTTCACTTATTTGATCCTGACTACTGTTCTTAGTACTTTAACTTTTTCTGGATACTTGCAGTATTTTTTCCTTTGTATTGGACATTTTAGATTTTAATTATGTTTCTAGGAATTTTCATTTTGCTTTGTTTTGTTCTTTTCTGGGGGGAAATGGTGGATTTTTCTCGTTTCCACTTTGTTTTCTTGTTCTGATATCATTGGGCAGCTTTCTTTCATGTTATCTTAAAATAGGCTCCTTTTGTAGACAAAGATTTCAAGTAGTATAATGATTTTTTTCTTTACTTTCCACTTTAGAATCAATAGTAGGTAATGGGCATTAAGTGACTTGCCCAGGATCACACAGCTAAGAAGTGTCTGAGGTCAAATTTGAATCCAGGACTTCTTGTCTCCAAGCTTGGCTCTCTATCCACTAAGCCACCCAGCTGTCCCCAATGTAATGGGGGAAAAGGGGATTTTGGTTGAATATCTTAAAAGGTTAGGTCACCAGAGAATTGAATAATTATCAATCCCCAAAATGATTTTAGTAATTTATTTACAAAATATAGGAGAGAGTGGAAGTAGAGAGAAGAGGGTAGAGTAAGAGATTTGTATTCAATTTTGGGCTTTACTCCAGCAGGGCTCCAGACACCCAGCCAGAGCCTAAAAGTAAATTAACAAGGGATTTAGCCCTCAAGGGCTTCTCCCAATTAAGGGAGCCTCCCGGAGGTTAGTACCTCCTGGGAGGTTAAAAGAGTCAGCCTTCTTCACTCACCACATGTAGTTCTAAGAGAGAGATTTAGAGCAGTCTCACCAAGGTTTCGGGGTCCCAGCCAGCACTCCTCCACAAACCAGAAGAGCTCTTCCAAAAGAAGACTTCTTCTCCAGATGACCTCCTGACTCACTCAACTCTCTTTTTAAAGGGGTCACGTATGCAACACTTCCTGTGCCTCCCTCCTAGTTTGCATGTCCAATCACAACAGACATTTCTCTTAGGACTGCCTAGTGGGCAGTTAGTCGATTTCTGATTTGTCACCCACTCTAGCACACATGGGTTACAGACCTCCCAAAATTGGAGATATTTTCACCTCTGGTAATTAAATCTAAAGATGGGCAATGTAGATTTAATCTAATTATCACACCTAGTCCAATGATTCTTAAATCATTTCTTGATCTTGATGTTTCTTAAGTCAGTGGATATTATGTGATGCCTTATCTGATCTTCTATTTTAAAAAACTTTTTCTGTGTTTCATTATCTTCTGTTGTCTCATAGAATCATTAACTTCTATTTGGTACATTATAATTTTTAGAGAGTCTTGTTACTAGACTTAAGTTTTGTATCTTTTTTATTTTTTAATTCTCTTTCTAATTTCACCTCCAAATGTCTTATTTCTTTGATAATTTTTCCTCCATCTCTCTCACTTCATTTGTTATAACAGTTTAGCTTTTTAACTCATTTTATTTTTTCTAGAGATTCCAGCCAATCTTGTGGTCAAACTTTACTTTATTTTGAACCTCTGCTCATAGGATGTATTTGAGTCATTCTTTCCTGGATTTGTGACTCTCTCTTACCTCCAGGATCAACTTTCAAAAGGAAATTAGTATTATGTGACTTTCAGGGATAATTTGTTATATTTTAGAATTATATAAAGAATGATTTGGAATTAATCAGAATCTTCCTCCATGATTTATGATATTTTGGCATTTTCCATGAAAGCCAGTATCTAAAATAACTGAATAGATATATACATCTACTAGTTTGGGGACTTTATTTGTACTTGCTAATGAATAATTATTTTTATCATTTACTCTACAACTTTTTTTAAGTTAATAGGACTAAATAAACAATTCAGTGTGTCAGAAGTGATTTATCTAGTCAGCCTATAAGGAAAAGAGTTTGAGATAACTTTGAATTAAGGCATGGCAACAATATATGAAATAAATCTCCTAATTATAGAGTATTACTTACTAGTTGTGTGACCCTGGGCAAGTCATTTAAATTCTGCCTTAATCCACTGGAGAAATGGCAAACTCTAGTATCTTTCTCCCAAACCCCATGGATGGTATGGCCCATTGAATCACATGACTAAAGAACAACAAAAGAATAACTGTGCATAAATTCAAAACAAACACTGAGCCACTCAGCTGTCCCCTTTAGTATGCTTTCTTGATGAACCTCTGTGTTCTCATCTTCCAATACATTTCTAATGTGCTATTGGTTTCATTTTTGAGTGGCAGACATCATACTGTCAGCATCCTCACTGACGTCAGATGTAGACTGTTTATTAGTGTAGTGGCAAGGGCCCATATGTAATAAGGGCTTCCTTGTCCCCCACATATAGCACAGAGGAGTGTGTGTGTGTGTGTGTGTGTGTGTGTGTGTGTGTGTGTGTGTGTCTTAAAAGGAGACAAAATAAATTTAACTCATTCTTCTCCAAAGGAGGCTTTAATTCCTAAAAGGAGGGAAGGCAGGAAGTTGGGGCCAGAAGTCACTCTATTCAGGGCCAGTCTAGAATTATTCAAGTTTTAAATATATATATATATACATACACATGTATATGTATATAGCTATTTTAAATACAGCTTAAATATAATTAATATAAAAATCAGTTTTTTCAGGTCCAATCTAGCTTCTTATCACTGTTTCATTCATTACTTGGGGGGAAGTGGGAGCTCAAGCTTTATATCCAAGGTTTGGTTCTCTTCCCTCCATTATGGACCACAATGGGAAAAATCAACAAAAATATCAACAAAAATACATTTTTTTCAAATTGTAGCAATAAACTATCAGAGATATATAAATAGAAGAATATATATGCCAGACAATGCAGAATGAAAGAAATCTTCCATTGGGAATCCAGAAACTCAGCAACTCAGCTTAAGTGAGAAATAAGCTGGGGATAGGAACATGATGGAAACTGCCAGCTCCTCTCATGTCTTTATAGAGCCTTTTCCTTCAGCAACCTGAAGTGGGATTGGCCTTATCCATTTTTTCTCTTAAACCTGGAAGCCAGAAGTGCCCAAAGCACCTGCAGATCCCAAAGAGCCTCAAAGTTAGAAGAGAATTTGAAATGATTTGAAAAGAAGACTGGAACTCTCCTACTATCTGCCACAGGACAGGACATTTATCTCCACCAATGAGGAAAGACTCCCATACCACTGGGCTTTGGGGCTGGGGTTATATTAAGTTTCTTTTGTCTCTAAGAGTTATTGTATGCAATTTTTATTTGTAAGCAACATATTTTTCCTATTTGCATCTTAGACCACCATGATTTATTATTAAAAAAAAGCTTATTAGTTTAAAAATATTTGAGGGTGCCTAATTTTTTATGGAAACTCACTCTCTACAGCTGTTTAAATGATATCAAAGCCATGACATAATTAATCTTAAAAACATTTTTAAGAAGCAAAACCAGTTATGTAATAATTACAGTTATGTAATATTTTGCTGAATTTTACTTTATAACTGATTGTTCCGGCAATACCTAGATATAGCTTTAGTAATACACATGCCTGGCATATAAGAATGAAAGATACTGACAGCCTAGAATTAAAATGAGAAAAGGGATACTAAATGAACAGGATAGTTATATAATTAATATTACACAGAACATGGGACCTACGTCTTTTTTAGGTCAATCCCTCTTGATTATACCTGCCATTGAGTTTGTTTTGACAGTTAGGGGTGCTTTTAGAAAACATAAAAGAAAACTAAATACCGTATTGCCCTACTCAGAAAATTCATTTATATCTTCCAAAGAAAATTATGAGCTTCAGGGACATTTATAATAATAATGGCATATTTAGCTTGTTAAAGGAATTCTTTAGGTATTGTAAGCCTCTGGAGAATGAGTGGACACAAATAATTGAAAATGGACTTTAACTAAAGGCCTAAGGTACTGTTAATGAAAAGGGAATGTGAATTATTAGGCTTTAATAATTAAAAGTACATTGCTTTATTGATATGTGAAACAAAATAGTATTAGGAATAGTACTGGAATAATTTTTTAATAAAATAAAAATAAA
>NW_025367506.1:0-7713 GCF_016433145.1 Gracilinanus agilis | reverse complement strand
TTTATTAATAATCATTTTTTAACATGGTTACATGTTTCATGCTCCTACTTTCCCCTTCACCCCCCGCACTCCCCCCACCCATGGCCGACGCACATTTCCACTGGTTTTGTCATGTGTCCTTGATCAAGACCAATTTCCAAATTGTTGGTGGTTGCATTGGTGTGGTAGTTTCGAGTCCACATCCCCAATCATGTCCATAAATTTTGATATGTTGTCTCCTCATTGTCATTCTCATTAATGAAATTATTGATTGTTTCTATAATTCGTTCTTTGACTCACCTCTCTTTTAGAATTAGATTATTTAGTTTCCAATTAACTTTTGATTTGTCTTTCCACAGACCCTTGCTGATTATAATTTTTATTGCATTATGATCTGGAAAGGATGAATTATTTCTGCATTTGATTGTGAAGTTTTTATGCCCTAATACATGGTCAGTTTTTGAGTAGGTACTATGTACTGCTGAAAGAAGATATATTCCTTTTTATTTCCATTCAGTTTTCTCTAGAGATCTATTAGTTCTAACTTTTCTAAGATTTTATTCACTTCCTTTACTTCTTGTTCATTTTTTGGTTTGATTTATCTAGATCTGAGAGGAGAAAGTTGAGGTGCCACACTAGTGTAGTTTTACTATTTCCTCCTAAAGCTCATTTAATTTCTTCTTTAAAAACTTGGATGCTATATCATTTGGTTTAGTATTGCTATTATACCTCTTTGTCTATAGTAGCTTTTAACAAGATGTAATTTCCTTCCTATTCCCTTAAAACAGATCTGTTTTGGCTTTAGCTTTATCTGAGATCATGATTGCTACTCCTCTTTTTTTACTTCAGATGATGCACAATAAATTCTGCTCCTGCCCCTTACCTTTACTCTGTGTGTGTCTCCCTGCCTCGAATGTGTTTCTTGTAAACAACATACCATAAGATTCTGGTTTTTAATTCACTCTGCTATCTGCTTCCATTTTTATGGGTGAGTTCATCACATTCACGTTCGGTTGTGATTACCAGCTGTGTACTCCCCACCATCTTATTTGTCCATTTTGATCCTTTTCTTTCTCCTTTCATTCTGTCCTTCCTCACAAGTGTTTTGCTTTTAATCACCACCCCTTAGTAACCCCTCCCTTCTATTACCACTCACCCATGTCTTATTCCCCTTCTACTTCTCCATATGGTAAGATAGGATTCTATACTCAAATGAGTATGACTGATATTCCTTCTCTGAGCCAATTACAATGATAGTAAAGTTTAAGCATTGCCCATCACTACCCTCATCCTTCCCTCCACTGTAATAGATTTTCACTCCTCTTTAGGCGAGATAAGTTACCCCATTCCATCTCTCTCTTCCCTATTCTCTCAGTGCAATCTTCTTTTTCACTCCTCGATTTTTTTGCATATCATATTATTCTAATCAGCTTACTACCACACCTTCTGTCTAAGTATACTCCTAACTGCTTCAATACTGATACATTTTTTAAAAGTTAAAAGTATCATCTTTCCACATTAGAATATGTAGTTTAACCTTATTGAATTCCTTAAATTTTTTCTTTCTTATTTACCTTTCTGGACTTCTTTTGGGTCTTGCGTTTGGACATTCTCTTTTCTGTTTAAGACTGGTCCTTTCCTCAGGAATGCCTAGAAATCTACTATTTTATTAAATGACCATTTCCCCCCTGCAAGAATACACTATTTTGCTGGGTAGATGATTCGCGATTGTAAACCTAAATCTTTTGCCTTCTAGAATATCATATTCCAAGCCTTCTGATCCTTTAATGTGGAGGCTCCTAAGTCCTGTGTAATCCTGACTGTATTTCCATAATATTTGAATTGTTCCTTTCTAGCTGATTGCAGTATTTTCTCCTTGACTTGGGGCGTTTTGAATTTAGCTATAATATTCTTGGGAGTTGTCATTTGGGGATTTATTTTCAAAGGTGATCTGTGGATTCTTTCAATGTCTATTTTACTCTCTTTCCTTTGATAATTTCATGTATTATGGTTTCCAGGATTTTCTTTTAAATATCATGTCTTTCAGGCAATTCAATAATCTTAAATTGTCTCTCCTGGATCTATTTTCCAGGTCATTTGTTTTTTTGATGAGATATTTCATTTCCCCCCCCATTTTTAAATGTTCTTTTGTTTCTGGATGTCTCATAGAGTCATTAGTTTCTAGTTGCTGAATTCTAACTTCTATGGATGCTTTTCTTCTGTGAGCTTTTGAACCTCCTTTTTCATTTGGCTAATTCTGCTATTGTTTTTTTCTTATATTTCTTTCATTTCTCTTCCTCATTTTTCCTCTACCTCTCTTAATTGATTTTTGAAATCCTTTTCGAGCTCTTCCAGAGCCCAAGATCAATTCATATTTTTCTTTGAAGTTTTGTGTGTGTTTGCTTTGCTTTCACCATCCCCTTCTATGTCCATTCCTCGGTTTTCTTTGTCTATGTAAAATTTTTCTAAGGTTAGGTGTTTTGGGGTTTTTTTTTGCTTATTTTCCCAGCCTTTTTCTTGACTTTTACTTTTATCTTAAAGGTGGGCTCTGTACTCAGGCTAAAGGGGACATTCTCTTAAGCTTCAGTTTCTCCTTGCTGCTGCCCTTAGCTCTGTTTCTGGTTTCTGCAAGTTTCAGTTCTTCTACGGTGGTATGACGGCCTGTGGGCTGGGAGTTCTGAAAGCCACCTTCCACTGCTGATTCAATCACCCTCTGAGACGGGCTTGCAGAGCTCAGAGCACTGTGAGCTACCCTGTGCTGGGGCTTAAAGTTTAGCCTCAGGCTTGGGCAGGGGCTTTTGGTCTTACTCCAGACTTGATCAGGTCAGGTACACTGTGGACTGCCTTGTCTTAAACATGGTTGGGGCTAGCTCTCAGCCTCCCTCTGGTCTTGCACAGACCAGGCCTTGTGCCTAGGGTTTTGGGCCTCATCCTGGACTTACACAGACCAGACATGCTGCATGGATGGCCTGGTGCTGGGATTCAGGACCTCACTGCAGGCTTGGGCTAGGGCTTGGAAATGTAAGTGGTGTGCATGGCTTAGGCAACGTCTCAGGGTCTTGCTTGGGCCCACATTCGGAACCTAAGACAGTAGATGGGGGGCGGCGGGGCTTGCTGTTGGCTTGCTCCTTACTCCCTGGTGTGGCCTCCTGTGGGCTGTGCTCACTTCTCACCCCAGGGACCCAGATGCTCTCTGGCTACTTTTCAAGTCGTTCTCTCATGAACGTTGCTTTACTCCATCTCCTTGGTGGTCTTTCATTCCAGGCTTCGTTTTGAGGCATTATTTTCAGGTTGGTTTGAGAGGATTCTCATGGTGGGTTGAGCTTTCCCTGCTTCTAGCTTCCCTGCTTGGATCTTGGTGATTTTGGAAATATGTTGCTTAGAATCTTTGTGTAAACGATAGGACTTCCGTATGGAGCCACGTGGACTAAGTGGTCCTAATGACCACAAATGGGTCATCTATACAACCGGAAATCTCACCATCATGTTAGGTCAGCTTTAGACACTGCAATACCTTCTGAGCTTGTGTAGCCTCCTCCCCTTGCCCCCACTGGAGGGTTAGAGCGGGAGCATTAGACTCTCGCCAAAGGTTTCTTTTATAAATGGTTGGGATCTGGAATTTCCAGATTACTCTCCACCCTCCATTTTCAGCTCTGCTTAGTTGGGACTCCCTGGAACAACATTATCCCTTCATGGTCCCTCCTCCCCCACTTCCTCACTTCCTTTGTCATGTTCTCTCCCCCATTGGATCAGAAGCTCCTTGAGGGCAAGGACTCTCTATGACAGCCTATAGTTTTTCACTGTCATGACTCGTGCTGATTCTGTATTAAATTTGTAAACTGGCTCCTTATTGGCCAGAGCTCCCAGCTGACTGGCAGAAGCACGCCAACACCCGTTTATGGGCTCCTGGATGACAGATTGGAACCCTCACCCGATTTCTGGTCTGAAGAGGAAATTCTCCCACCACATCTGGGTCTGATTAGGAGTGTCCCTTCCCAGATCTGGCACTGATTCCCTGTTCTCAACCAAACCCGCCTTTAAGGTAAAACTTAGAGCCTGCCCTAAGCATGAGCACGACTTTGCCATCGTACACATTTCCCTCCTCGTGTGAGTCGCTTGCTCTGTGTGGCTGAATCTTGGTCTGTTGTTGTTACCACATAGCGTGGGATATGTGTGTGTGTGTGTGTGCACATGCGTGTCTTTAAAGGCTTTTCCTTTTGCCTGCTTGCTGCATCGCATGGTGACAACATTCATGCTAGCTTCGTTCTAGCTTTTGGAGTAATCATTTGTAAATTTCCAAACCTAGATCTTTGCTCTGACCTGAGCCCTTGGGCCAGATAACCCCCGTCCTTAAGCCCAGGAACACCACCAGTTCAGTATCCCAGAGAGAGAGGGAAAGGCCCCACAATGCACACAAAGCTCTTTCTTGTGGTGGCACAGCACTGCAAACCAGGAGTTGGGAGGCTGCCTATCAGTTGGAGAATAGTTAAACAAGTTGTGGCCTAGTGAGCGGGGTTGTGATGGAACACTATTGTGCTGTAGGAATGATACAAGGAACGGCTCCAGAGGAATCTCGGGGACTTATGTGAACTGGTACCAAGTGAAGCGATGAGAATCGCGAGTACAGTCTATGCAATAACACCAACAATGTAGAGAAAAACAACTCTGAAAGACTTGAGTGGGAGGCAGCCAGGTGGCTCACTGGATTGAGAGCCGAACCTGGGTTCAAGTCTGGCCTCAGACACTTCCCAGCTGTGTGACCCTGGGCAAGTCACTTGACTCCCATTGCCCACCCTTACCTCTCTTCCGCCTTGGAGCCAATACACAGGATTGACTCCGAGATGGAAGGTGAGGGGTTAAAACAAGACTTGAGTACTCCGCTAAATGATCCTAGAGCAGAGGTGTCAAGCATTTGACCCTGAGCCACAAGTGCCCAGAAACTCCCAGGTGCTACCTAAACCCGATTCAAACGTAAACGACACAGCAAACGAAAATACAATAAAAAGGGGTTGTGTGTGGTTTTTGGAAATAACCCTCCCCTTCTGGCTTCGAAGCAGTACCAGGTGCGGATTCCAACACACGAGAGCGGCAAGGGCTGGGCAATGAGGGTTAAGTGACTTGCCAGTGTCTGAGGTCAGATTGGAACCCAGGACCTCCCATCTCTGGGCCTGGCTCTCTATCCACTGAGCCACCCAGCTGCCCCTGAGGCATACATTTTTGACAGGGTCAATTCAGAAATTTGCTTTGCTTTGTTACAATGATTTTGCTTTTCTTTTTTTTCTTTTCAGTGGAGGAGGAAGGGATCATGGGAGGGAGGCGGAAGCTAAGGTAGGATCCTAAACAAACAAACAAACAAGGACAGAAAGAGGACCAAACCGAATCCTAGGCAGGCAGGGGGACAGATTTGGGAAGTACATGTTACATTTTTCCTAAACTTGGGGCAGCTAGGGGTGTGTGTGTGTGTGTGTATAGAGAGAGAGACAGACAGACAGACAGACAGAGCGAGACAGACAGAGACACAGAAAGAGACACAGAGAGAGAGAGACAGAGACAGAGACAGAGACAGACAGAGAGGAGGGAGAGAGAGACACAGACACACAGAGAATTGTCACTAAGGCAGAAAAGGAGTTAGCTTTTAAAGTGTATTCTATGCTTGGAAAGCAAGCTCTCTCTCTATATAGCAGTCATTCCCCCCTTCATGTACAACCGCGCCTTGTTCTACAATGCACACAGAAATGCTCCCTTGATTTGGTGTCCGTGACTTTCAGCATGAAAAAGGGGGTGGTTAGCCCTGCTGGAATACACCTGGGATGTCCGAAATGACCGTGATGAACTCCGAGAAGCATGCGAAGATGTGTATGAACTGATGCAGCGAAAACAATAGCCGCAAGGACTGCATTGATGTCCACGGGAGGAACGCCGCCGCCATGCCGGTTGGAAGTGAATGTTGCCAAGTGACAGAGGCTGAGCCTGGCCACCAAGGAGAGTGAAGAGGAGGAGATGCCCCGCTTCACCCCTCTGCAGAGGTCCAAGAGTTTGGGGTCCGCCGCCCACATCTTCACACTTTGGCCAATTACGAATCACTTCTGCTGATTGTTTTCTTTTTGGTTCTTTTCTTGTCTTTAAATATTCTTTGTTATGTGGGATGGTTTGGGGATGGGGGAAGGACACCGAATGTCATTTTGGTGATGTGAAATCTCAATAGGCACGAATAAAATTATTGATCTGAAAATAACAATGAAAACAGGCCGTGTGTGTGTGTGTGTGTGTGTGTGTGTGTGTGTGTGTGTGTGTGTAGCTGGGGGCTCCTTTCCTCCTTAGGATGTTTAGGGACAGTCCCAATTACCTCCTTTAAAACCCTGCATTGTTAACTCAAGCTCCACGGCCCAGTTTGGGCTAACACCAGTGACAGTATTAAAGCTGCGGGGAGAGGGTGCCGAGATCGAAATTGCCCGAGATCGCCATGATTCTTGACTCTTCCGGCAGAACGCCTGATGGGGCCTCCGGCTCTCTGACTGCCTGGTTATGGCGCGTTCCCAGCAGGACATGGTGCTCCAGGGCTTGCCGAGGCAGCCGGTGAGGCATTCGCTATTCCAGTCTAGGCGAAGCAGACATGCGAGGGGCCCAGGGCAGGCCAGCTCCAGTAATGGCGGAGACATATGTTACGGAAAGAGCCTCGTGCATTTGTGGTGACGGAGAGCTCGAGCAAGAGGTTTGCATTCCAAGAATTCAGGGCTCTCCGGGGAGCGCCGGGAGCAGCTGCGGGTCCAGAGGCCCCTCTCGCACAGAGCAGGAAATCGCATTCGTCTCCAGACTCGACCACAGCCCGATGAGTTTTGCAGGACGAGAAGCTATTAACTGCCTTCCAATGGCCCGAGTTGCAAGATGTTGGAGAGATCATCTCGTTTTACAGACGCCAAAAGGGAGATGACAGAAATGAAGCAGCTTTTGTCAGAGCAGGAAGGGAACGGGGCGGGGGCGGGGGGGGGGGGGGGCTCTGGTCAAAGCCGCTCATTTTACAGGCGGGAAATGAGGCCTCGAGAAATTAAGTGACTTGTCAGGCCAGGAAGGGTATCTGGAGACCATTTAAGCCAACACTCGTTTTACAGACGGGAAACTCGAGTCTAAGGTCTTGACACGGGAGAGCTTGTGAAAGGGGGGGAGGCTGAGCAGGCTGGGAGCTCCAAGAGAAGGAATGGTGCTTGGAATCCTTAAGGCGGCTGACTCTCTAGCGAGGGCCCCCCTTATCAAAGAGCCAAGGAAATCGAGAGCCTGGACACGGATTATTCGGTCTGTCTCCGAGGCGGCGTAGAGGGCCCGCCCGAACGAGGACTGGCCGCGGGCCTGGAGGAGCCGGTGCCAGCCCTGCCTGCTGATGATGTAGGGCGAGGCGCAGGCAAAATGTGAGCTCCGGTGGCTCCAAAGGGTTAGCGAGAGGCTAAAATGACGCCAGGAGCATATGCTTTTATAATCAGAGAGGATCATGGGAAAAGGAGAGCCGATTCCCAGTAGGAACCGAGCACTCCATCAAGAACGAGCCGCCTTCCCCCACCTACGGAAAGAGAGCGCGAATGGGCGTAGCTTCACGGCCTCTCCTCTTGCTCGCTCCACAACCCCTCACGGTGGAGGCTGATCTCCCCACTGAACCGAAAGGCTTTTCTCCAAAGTTACCAGCGATGTCTTACCCAGTCAGATAGCTTTAGGCGAATGCTTGTCGTCGTCGTCATCCTCCTC
>NW_025367505.1:0-11241 GCF_016433145.1 Gracilinanus agilis | reverse complement strand
TAGTATTTGTCCCCTCTCCCTCCCATGCCCTCTTTGTGTGTAATAGAATATTCTATTTTCTTATTCACTCAAGTTTCTCTTGGTGTCCCCTGCTATTTACCCCATCTTTCCCCTCCCCCACGCCATCTTAGATTATTTAGTGTTCCACCCTCACCCTGTGAATTATTCTTCTGATTACTATAATAGTGAATATTATAATAGTGAATAGAGTTCACTACAGAGAATTATACATAACATTTCTCTACATAGGAATACATATAATTAGATCTCCCTGAGGCCCTTAAAAAGGCAAATTTAAAAATTATAAGTTTTCTTTCTTTCCCCTCTGTATCTTATTTAGCTTTTCAGGTTTCTCTCGGTTTTTGTGGTTCGATATCAAACTTTCCATTTAGCCCTGGTCTTTTCTGTGCAAATACCTGGAATTCTTCAATTTTGTTGAATGCCCATACTTCCCCTGGAAATATATAGTCAATTTTGATGGGTAGTTGATCTGTGGTTGCAGGCCCAGCTCTCTTGCCTTTCTGAATATTGTATTCCAAGCCTTGCGATCTTTTAGTGTGGTGGCTGCCAGATCCTGTGTGATCCTGATTGGTGCTCCTTGATATTTGAATTGTCTCTTTCTGGCTTCTTGTAAGATTTTTTCTTTTGCTTGAAAGCTTTTGAATTTGGCAATAATATTTCTACCCGTTTTTTTCTCTGGATCGAATGTAGTAGGTGTTCTATGAATCCTATCGATGTCTATATTGCCCTCTTGTTGTAGGACTTCAGGGCAATTTTGCTGAATAATTTCTTTTAGTACGGAGTCCAGGTTTCTATTAATTTCTGGTTTTTCTGGAAGACCAATTATTCTCAAATTGTCTCTTCTAGACCGGTTTTCTTGGTCTGTCACTCTCTCATTGAGATATTTCATGTTTCCTTCTATTTTTTCAGTCTTTTGACTTTGTTTTATTTGTTCTTGTTGTCTTGAGAGATCATTAGCTTCTACTTGCTCAATTCTAGCCTTTAGGGATTGATTTTCGGCAATAATCTTTCGGTTTTCGGCCATAATCTTCTGGTTTTCGGCCATAATCTTCTGGTTTTTGGCCATAATCTTCTGGAATTCCTTTTCAATCTGGTCATCTCTGGTGTTCAATTGCAAGATTCTACCTTTTAAACAGTTGTTTTCTTGCCAGATCTCTTCCATTTTCCTCAAAATCTCAGTTTTGAACTCTTTCATAGCTTGTGAGGAGTTTTCCTTATTTGAGGAGGGTCCGGATGCTTGTTTGTTCTCCTCCTCTGTTTGCTCGGTTATCTGGATTTTCTCTGTGTAAAAGTTGTCGAGTGTTAAAGGCTTCTTTTTCTTGTTGTTATTCTTTCTCTTCTGAGCATCCTGAGACTGGGTAGCCATCATTAGCACAGCAGCTTCTCAGGTTTATCCTTACGCTCAGTGTCTGTCCGCGGTCTATTGGCTCCTGAGGTCTGAGTTCTGGTTTTTTCCAAGGTCAAGCCCCCTGGTGGACCCCCTTGCTTGATCATCTGCAGGAGGTTCCTTTACAGGTCTCAGGGCGCTGCTTCCACAGTCGTATACCTGTCTGCACTGGTTCCCCACTCAGGTTTTCAGAGCTTTAGTTCCTGGCTGTGTCTGCCTCCACCCATGCCTCCGCCCTTGCCTGTGCTCTCAGCCCACGCTCTGCGCCCAGCGTCCACTCTCTGCTCCCACGCTCAGATTTCGCATGCGTTCTTTGGCTTACTGAGGTCCTAAATCTTGCTGCTCTCAGGAACAGGTCCCGGAGCTGCCAATGACTCGATGGGTGCCCCAAACTTGCTCTATTTCTTTTTAGCTGGCTTCGGCACTATAGATGTTGTGTGTGGAGTAGGTGGGGGTGGGGTTGTTGCTCAGCCCGCGATTTAGTGAGGGCTGTTTCACCCCTTTGTAGCCTGGAAATGTCTCGATTCCACGTACCTTCCACGCTGTGCCCTGTTGTGGGGTTCCTCCTTTCGTCTGGACTTGTTTTTATGTCCCCTTGAGGAATTCTGTGTGTTTCGGTCAGGAGAGGTTAAGAGCTGCTTCTTACTCTGCCGCCATCTTAACCCGGAACCCTCATTGCCTATTTTAATACCTTCAGTTTCTTTTTCTTCTCTAATTGCTACTGCTAGTGTTTCTAGTACAAGGTTAAATAATAGAGGTAATAGTGGGCATCCTTGTTTCACGACTGATCTTATTGGGAAGGCTTCTAATTTATCCCCATTGCATATGATGTTTGTTGATGGTTTTAGATATATACTGTTTATCATTTTTAGGAAAGGTCCTTCTATTCCTATACTTTCTAGTGTTTTCAATAGGAATGGATGTATTTTGTCAAAGGCTTTTTCAGCATCTTTGAAATAATCATGTGGTTTTTGTTGGTTTGCTTGTTGATATGGTCAATTATATGAATGTTTTTCCTGATGTTGAACCATCCTTGCATTCCTGGTATAAATCCCAACTGATCATAATGAATAATGCTTGTGATCATTTACTGGAGACTCTTTGCTACTATTCTGCTTAAGATTTTTGCATCTATGTTCATTAAGGAGATTGGACTGTAGTTTTCTTTCTCTGTTTTTGATCTACCTGGCTTTGGGATCAGGACCATATTTGTATCATAAAAGGAGTTTGGTAGAACTCCTTCTTTGCTTATTATGTCAAATAGTTTGTTTAGTATTGGAATTAGTTTTTCTTTGAAAGTTTGATAGGATTCACTTGTGAATCCATCTGGTCCTGGGGATTTTTTCTTCGGGAGTTCTTTGATGGCTTGTTCAATTTCTTTTTCTGATATGGGATTATTTAAGTATTCTATTTCTTCTACTGTTAATCTAGGCAATTTATATATTTGTAAATATTCATCCATATCACCTAGATTGCTATGTTTATTGCCATATAATTAGGCAAAATAGTTTTAATGATTGCCTTAATTTCCTCTTCATTAGAGGTGAGGTCTCCCTTTTCATCTTTGATACTGATGATTTGGTTTTCTTCTTTCCCTTTTTAAATTAGATTGACCTGTACTTTGTTTTTTCAAAGTACCAGCTTCTAGTCTTATTTATTAATTTAATAGTTCTTTTACTTTCAGTCTTATTGATTTCTCCTTTAATTTTTGTAATCTCTAATTTGGAGTTTAGCTGGGGATTTTAAATTTCTTTCCTTTCTAGTTTTTTAATTTGCATGCCCAATTCATTGATCTTTGCCCTCTCTAATTTGTTAATATATGCATTTAAGGATATAAATTTTCCCTTGAGTACCTCCTTAGCTGCATCCCACAGAATTTGGTAGGATGTCTCATCATTGTCATTCTCTTCAATGAAATTATTGATTGTTTCTATGATTTCTTCTTTAATTAACTGATTTTAGAGAATCGTATTATTTAATTTCCAATTAGTTTTTGGTTTGCCTGTCCACATTTCCTTACTAATTATTATTTTTATTGCATTATGATCTGAGAAGGTTACATTTATTATTTCTGCTCTTTTGTATTTGTTTGCAATGTTTCTATGTCCTATTACATGGTCAATCTTTGTGAATGTACCATGTGCAGCTGAAAAGAAGGTGTATTCCTTTTTGTCCCTATTTTTTTCCACATATCTATTAAATCTAATTTTTCTAGGACTTCATTACCTCTCTTATCTCTTTCTTATTTATTTTTTGGTTTGATTTATCCAGATCTGAAAGAAGAATATCTAGATCTCCCACTAGTATGGTTTTACTATTTATTTCCTTCTTGAGCTCTGCCAATTTCTCCTTTAGGAATTTGGATGCTATACCATTTGGTGCATACACGTTGAGCACTGTTATTTCCTCATTGTCTATAATGCCTTTTATCAGGATGTAATTACCTTCCCTATCTCTTTTAAACAGATCTATTTTTACTTTGGCTCTGTCAGAGACCATGATCTCCACTCCTGTCTTCTTTTTCTCATTTGAAGCCCAAAAGATTTTGCTCCAGCCCTTGACCGTAAACCTGTGTTTGTTTACCCGCCTCATATGTGTTTCTTGTAGACAACTTATGGTAGGATTTTGGTTTCTAATCCACTCTGCTATTTGCTTCTGTTTTATGGGCAAATTCATCCCATTCACATTCAGAGTTACTATTATCAGTTGTGTATTCCCCAACATTTTGGTATCCTCTCCTAGTTCTACTCCTTCTTCTTACGCTATTTCCTTTTAAACCAGGGTTTTGTTTTAGACCAGTCCTCCTTGTCCCCTTCCTTGATTTACTTCTCTGTCCACCTCCTCCCTTATTATTCCCATTCTTTTATTTTTTAAGGCCTAATGAATTCCCTCCATCCTCTCCTCCCCTCCCTTTTTTGACCTCCCCACTCCCCTACTCCCCTTGGTTTATCCCTTCTGACTTTCTCAGTAGGGTTAGATAGAATTCTATATCCCAATGGATAATAAAGCTACTTTTCCCTCTCGGGGTTAATTCTGCTGAGAGTAAGGATTAAATATTACTTCTTAATGCTCTCTTCCTCTCCTTTTTATAATAGTATTCATCCCCTCCCCTTCCCATGTGTGTAATAGAATATCCTATAATATTTGTGTGTAATAGAATATCCTATTTTTCTTATTCATTCAAGTTTCTCTTGGTGTCCTCTACTATTCACCCCCCCCTTTACTACCCCCATATCATCTTAGACCATTTAGTACTCCAACCTCTCCCTATGAATAATTCTTTTAATTACTATAATAGTGACTACTATAATAGTGAATAAAGTTCACTACAGAGAATTACACATAACATTTCTCCATATAGGAATACAAATAATTAGATCTTATTGAAGCCCTTAAAGAGGCAAATTTAAAAATAATAATTTTCTTTCTTTCCCCTCTGTTTCTTATTTACCTTTTCATGTTTCTCTTGATTTTTGTGGTTAGATATCAAACTTTCCATTTAGTCCTGGTCTTTTCTCTGCAAATACTTGGAAATCTTCTATCTTGTTGAATGCCCATACTTTCCCCTGGAAGTATATAGTCAGTTTTGATGGGTAGGTAATCCTTGGTTGTAAACCCAGGTCCCTTGCCTTTCTGAATATTATATTCCATGCCTTGCGATCTTTTTGCATGAAGGCTGCCAGATCCTGTTTGATCCTGATTGGTGCTCCTTGATATCTGAATTGTCTCTTTCTGGCTTCTTGTAAAATTTTTTCTTTTACTTAGAAGCCCTTGAATTTGGCTATTTTATTCCTGGGGGTTGTCTTTTCAGGATCTAGTGTAGAGGGTGATCTATGGATCCTTTCAATGTCTATATTGCTCCCTTGTTGTAGAACTTCAGGGCAGTTTTACTGAATAATTTCTTATAGGATGGAGTCCAAATTTCTATTAATTTTTGCTTTTTCAGGAAGTCCAGTGATTCTCAAATTGTCTCTTCTAAACCTGTTTTCTTGATCTTTCAGTTTCTCAGTGAGATATTTCATGTTTCCTTCTATTTTGTTCGTCTTTTGACTTTGCTTTATTAATTCTTGTTGTCTTGTGAGATCATTGGCTTCTATTTGCCCAATTCTAGCCTTTAGAGATTGTTTTTCAGCTAAAATCTTTTGGTTTTTCTTTTCAATCTGGTCTATCTGGTTCTTCAAGGCTTCTAGCTGTCATTTCTGGTCTTCAGTTTGCTTATCAATTCATTTGTTTTCTGAGCCTCACTTTCTAATTGCGAAATCCTGCCTTTTAAACTGTTATTTTCTTGCCAGATCTCTTCCATCTTTCTCATGATCTCATATTTGAACTCTTCAAGATCTTGTGACCGATTTTCATTTTTTGGGAAGGTTTGAATGTCTTTAATTGTTTGTCCTACTCTGTTTTATGGGTTTTTTCTGTGCAGAAGTTATCAAGTGTTAGAGCTTTTTTCTTGGTCTTCTTGTTTATTTCTTGGGCCTTGCTTGGCATCATTATGCTTTATCTACCAGAAGTCTGAGTAAGGCAATCTGATTCTCTTTGTGTGGAGTTAGGGAACAATTTTTTGCCTGAGGCTTCTTTGTGAGTCTCCTGGCTTCTCTGGAGACCTTCCTGGGGTCTCTGTTCTACCTGTTTTTAGGGTTGAGCCCCCATGTTCCTAGCCAGCTGCCCAGTGCTTGGAACTTGGCACACGCTTGCTCATCCACCAGAGATTTTCCCCTGAGTCTGAGCATGCTGGGCACTGCTACTGCCTCTCTCAGCCCCACTCCTGTTTCCAAGGTGTGAATTTTCCAGCTGCCTGAGATCTCAGGTCTTGCTGCTCTCAGGGGCAAGCTCCTAGTAGAGGCAGCTAGTTGCCAAGGGGCTAGATTTTGTGCCCCTGCTCACTCTAACTCTGGAGCACTGCCTTTGACTCTGGTACTGTGGGTATGGTGGGGGAGGGTTGACCCGCTTGCATTTTGATGGGAGCTATTTCCCCCCTTATAGCGTGGAAATGGCCAAATCCCAAGCACCTTTGATACTGTGCCTTATTATGCAGTCTCTTCTTTCATCTGGATTTGGTTTTTTTTGTCCTTTGGAGGTACACTGTATCAGTTGGTAAGGAGAGAAAGTGGCCCAACTTCTACTCAGCCACCATCTTAACCTGGAAGTCCAGGGAAGTTTTCTTTGATAATTTCTTGGAATATGATATTGAAGGTTATTTTTTAAATCTTAACTTTCAGGCAATCCAAAAATTTTTAAATTGTCCCTCCTGGATCTATGTCAGTTGTTTTTTCAATAAAATATTTTAAGTTTTCTTCTGTTTTTTTCATCCTTCTGACTTTATTTTTTATTTCTTTATTTTTTGTGAAGTAATTTGCTTCTATTTGTCCAATTCACATTTTTAAAGACTAAATTTCTTCCATCACCTTTTAATCCTCCTTTTCCATTTGGTCTATTCTACTTTCCATGGCAATCTTTTTTTCATTGGATTTTTTTGCCTCTTTTTCCAGTAGGTCAATTCTTTTTTTTAAGAACCCTTTTCTTCATTTTATTTTTGTGCCTCTTTTTCCAGTTCATCCATTTTGCTTTTTAGCCTATTTTCTTTTTCCATTACTTCCATTTCTTTTTCCCATTTTTAAACCTGTCTTATTTGAATTTTGAATTTCTTTTCTTTTTTTAAACATTTATTAATATTCATTTTTAACCTGTTTACATGCTTCATGCCTCTACTTTCCCCTTCTCCCCCCGCTCTCCCCCCACCCATGGCCAATGCACATTTCCACTGGTTTTATCATGTGTCCTTGTTTAGGGCCTATTTCCATATTGTTGTTAGTTGCCTTGGTGTGGTAGTTTCGAGTCCACATCCCCGATCATGTCCGCCTCAGCCCATGCATTCAAGCAATTGTTTATCTTCTATGTTTCCTCTCCTGCAGTTCTTCCTCTGAATGTGGGTAGCGTTCTTTACCATAAATCCCTCAGAGCTGTCTTGTGTCATTGCATTGCTGCTAGTACAAAAGTCCATTATATTCAATTTTACCACAGTATATCAGTCTCTGTGTACAGTGTTCTTCTGGCTCTGCTCCTTTCACTCTGTATCAGTTCCTGGAGGTCTTTCCAGTTCACCTGGAACTCCTCCAGTTTATTATTCCTTTTAGCAAAATAGTATTCCATCACCAGCATATACCACAGTTTGTTCAGCAATTCCCCAATTGAAGGGCATCCCTTCATTTTCTAGTTTTTTGCTACCACAAAAAGTGTTGTTATAAATATTTTTGTACAAGTCTGTTTATCTATGATCTCTTTGGGGTACAAACCCAACAGTGGTATGGCTGGATCAAAGGGCAGGCAGTCTTTTATAGCCCTTTGAGCATAGTTCCAAATTGCCAGCCAGAATGGTTGTATCATTTCACAACTCCACCAGCAATGCATTAATGTCCCAATTTGGCCACATCCCCTCCCGCATTCATTACTCTCCCTTTCTTTCATTTTAGCCAATCTGCTAGGTGTGAGGTGATAACTCAGAGTTGTCTTGATTTGCATTTCTCTAATTATTAGAGATTTAGAACACTTTCTCATGTGCTTATTGATACTTTTGATTTCTTTACCTGAAAATTGCCTATTCATGTCTCTTGCCCATTTATCAATTGGGGAATGGCTTGATTTTTTATACAATTGCTTTAACTCCTTGTATATTTGAGTAATTAGACTCCTGTCAGAGTTTTTCGTTATAAAGATTTTTTCCCAATTTGTTGTTTCCCTTCTGATTTTGACTACATTGTTTTTGTTTGTACAAAAGCTTTTTAGTTTAATATAATCAAAACCATTTAATTTACATTTTGTAATTTTCTCTAACTCTTGCTTGGTTTTAAAATCTTTCCTTTCTCAGAGATCTGACAGGTATACTATTTTGTGTTCACTTAACTTATTTACAATTTCCCTTTTTATATTCAGGTCATTCACCCATTCTGAATTTATCTTGGTGTAGGGTGTGAGATGTTGATCTAAACCTAATCTCTCCCATATTGTTTTCCAAATTTCCCAGCAGTTTTTGTCAAGTAGTGGATTCATGTCCCAAAAGTTGGGCTCTTTGGGTTTATCATACACTGTCTTGCTGACATCATTAATCCCAAGTCTATTCCACTGATCCTCCCTTCTATCTCTTAGCCAGTAGCATATTGTTTTGATGACTGCTGCTTTATAGTATAGTTTAAAATCTGGTACTGCTAGGCTCCCTTCCTTCACATTTTTTTTCATTATTTCCCTTGATATTCTTGATCTTTTGTTATTCCAAATGGCCTTTGTTATAGTTTTTTCTAATTCAGTAAAGAAGTTTTTTGGTAATTTGATTGGTATGGCACTAAATAGGTAAATTAATTTGGGTAGAATGTTCATTTTTATTATGTTAGCTCGTCCTACTCATGAACAATTAATGGCTTTCCAATTGTTGAGATCCAGTTTTATTTGTTTGGAAAGTGTTTTGTAGTTGTTTTCGTATAATAGCTGTGTTTGTTTTGGTAGATAGATTCCCAAGTGTTTTATATTGTCTGGGGTGATTTTAAATGGTATTTCTCTTTCTACCTCTTGCTGATCTAATGTGTTGGAAATATATAGAAATGCTGATGATTTATGTGTATTTATCTCATATCCTGCCACTTTGCTAAATTTGTTGATTATTTCTACAAGCTTCTTAGTTGATTCTCTACGATTTTTTAAGTAGACCATCAAATCATCTGCAAAGAGTGATAGCTTAGTCTCCTCATTGCCTATTTTGATACCTTCAATTTCTTTTTCTTCTCTAATTGCTATTGCTAGTGTTTCTAGTATTATGTTGAATAATAGAGGTGATAATGGGCATCCTTGTTTCACTCCTGATCTTATTGGGAAGGCTTCTAATTTATCCCCATTGCATATAATGCTTGTTGATGGTTTTAGGTATATACTGTTTATTATTTTTAGGAAGGGTCCTTCTATTCCTATACTTTTCAATGTTTTCAATAGGAATGGATGCTGTATTTTGTCAAAGGCTTTTCCAGCATCTATTGTGATAATCATGTGATTTTTGTTTGTTAGACTGTTGATATGGTCAATTATGTGGATGGTTTTCCTAATGTTGAACCATCCTTGCATTCCTGGTACAAATCCCACATGATCACGGTGGATGATCTTCTTCATTACTTGCTGGAGTCTCTTTGCTAATATTCTATTTAAGATTTTTGCATCTATGTTCATTATGGAGATTGGTCTATAGTTTTCTTTTTCTGTTTTTGGTCTACCTGGCTTTGGGATCAGTACCATATTTGTGTCATAAAAGGAATTTGGTAGGACTCCTTCTTTGCTTATCATATCAAATAATTTGTATAGTATTGGGATTAGTTGCTCTTTGAATGTCTGATAGAATTCACTTGTGAATCCATCAGGTCCTGGTGATTTTTTCTTAGGGAGTTCTTTAATGGCTTGTTCAATTTCTATTTCTGATATGGGATCACTTAGGTATTCTATTTCTTCTGTTGTTAATCTAGGCAATTTATATTTTTGTAGATATTTATCCATATCTCCTAAATTGTTATATTTGTTGCCATATAATTGGGCAAAATAGTTCTTAATGATTGCCTTAATTTCCCCTTCATTGGAGGTGAGGTCTCCCTTTTCATCTTTAATACTGTCAATTTGGTTTTCTTCTTTCCTTTTTCTTATTAGATTGACCAGTACTTTGTCTATTTTATCTGTTTTTTCAAAATACCAGCTTCTAGTCTTATTTATTAATTCAATAGTTCTATTACTTTCGATTTTATTAATTTCTCCCTTAATTTTTAGTATTTCTAATTTAGTTTTCATCTGGGGGTTTTTAATTTCCTTGCTTTCTAATTATTTGAGTTGCACACCCAATTCATTAATCTCTGCCCTCCTTAATTTGTTATTATATGCACTCAAGGATATAAATTTCCCCCTGAGTACTGCCTTGGCCACATCCCACAGAGTTTGGTAGGATGTCTCATCATTGTCATTCTCTTCAATGAAATTGTTGATTGTTTCTATGATTTCTTCTTTGACAAATTGGTTTTGGAGAATCATATTGTTTAATTTCCAATTGGTTTTTGATTTTCCTGTCCAGGTTCCCTTACTAATTATTATTTTTATTGCATTATGATCTGAGAAGGTTACATTTATTATATCTGCTCTTTTGCATTTGTTTGCAATGTTTCTATGCCATATTACATGGTCAATCTTTGTGAATGTACCATGTGCAGCTGAAAAGAAAGTGTATTCCTTTTTGTCCCTATTTATTTTTCTCCACATATCAATTAAATCTGATTTTTCTAGGACTTCATTCACCTCTCTTACCTCTTTCTTTTTTATTTTTTTGTTTGATTTATCTAGATCTGAAAGAGGAATATTTAGATCTCCCACTATTATGGTTTTACTATCTATTTCCTTCTTGAGCTCTGCCATTTTCTCCTTTATGAATTTGGATGCTATACCACTTGGTGCATACACGTTGAGCACTGTTATTTCCTCATTGTTTATACTGCCTTTAATCAGGATGTAATGACCTTCCCTGTCTTTTTTAATCACATCTATTTTTACTTTGGCTTTGTCAGACATCAAAATAGCCACTCCTGCCTTCTTTTTTTCAATTGACGCCCAAAAGATTTTGCTCAAGCCCTTAACCTTAAACTTGTGTGTGTCCACCTGCCTCATATGTGTTTCTTTTAGACAACATATGGTAGGATTTTGGTTTATGATCAACTCAACTATTTGCTTCCGTTTTATGAGCGAGTTCATCCCATTCACATTCAGAGTTACAATTATCAGTTGTGCATTCACTGACATTTTTGTATCCTCCCCTAGACCCA
>NW_025367504.1:0-7506 GCF_016433145.1 Gracilinanus agilis | reverse complement strand
GAGAGAGAGAGAGAGAGAGAGAGAGAGAGAGAGAGAGAGAGAGAGAAACAGAAACAAAGAGAGAGACTCTAGGAAAGTTTTTTAGCTCTCTGATTCTAAGTATCATTATTTGACTAATCATCTGATATCACCCCATCTGTAAAATGGGAATAACAACTATTATCTCACAGGATTACATGAGGATCAAATGAGACAATGTATGTGAACCCTTTGTAACATTATTCATCTGGGTAATAATAATAACAATAGATTTATATAGATTTGCAAAGCACTTTATAAATATCTCATTTCATCATTACCATAACTCTGGTAGGTAGGTGCTATTAATGTCCCCATTTTACAGATAAAAAAAGGAGACAAACAGAGGAGATGTGATTTGCCTAGGTTCATTGCTATCCAGTGTATCTGAAGTCAAAGCTGAACTGAGATCTCAGTAGTCTGTGTACTATGTTGCTCCCTAACCGTCTTAGTATTTTATTATCATTCTTATTCCTATTTTTGTTCTTATTAGCAACATGATTTAGTGGAAAGGACCCTGCACTAGGAGTCAGGAAATAGGGCTGTAATATGGTTATTCCTCTTACTGCCCGTGACTTTAGCAAGCCCATTAATCTCTCTGAGACTCAGGCTCCCCCTCTGTAAACTAGAGGAAATAATCTACTATCTATTGTTGAATATTAAATGAGATAATCCATGTAAAATGTTTGGTACATTATAAATGGATACATAACTGGGAGCTGCCATGAGACAGCTTGTTGAGGTAGAAAGCACAACTAACAAGTAAAGCACTTACAAATGGGTCAGACAGTTTTCTAAGTTCTAGAAATATAAAGAAAATGGATTGGAATCCTGGCACTCTTGTTTTTTAGTTGTGAGACCTTGGACAAGTCATTTAACCTCTTTGTGCTCCAAGCAGCTCATCAAGACTTTGATTGATACATGAGTCATTAATCTGCACCAGCAGAGAAAGTTTTCACTTAGGCAGTCAGTCAGTGATTATTTATTAGGCACCTGCTATGTGTCAAGCATTGGACTAAGCACTGGGGATATAAGGAAAGACTACAGATAGTCCCTCCCTTTGAGGAGCCCACAATCAAGTGGGTGAATTCATAATTAAATGGGATTAGATCTTCATAACGGGAAATCTTCATAATGATCAAATCACAAACTCAAATCTCTCTTCATCTGAAAAAAAAGACTATTATTCAGTTCAATCCAATTCAGTAAATATTTATTAAGAATTGACCATGTGCCAGGCTCTATGTTAAATGCACAATCATCATTAGCAATAATGATGCTAATAATATAATGAGTGAGAGGTTGAAAATATATTCCTCTCTTTTTCTTAATAGAAGATTTTGAATGGAAATGGCATGATGTAGTGGGAAGATTGGTGGATTTGGAGTCAGAGGACCCAAGTTAGAGCCCAGGTCTTCCATTTGCTACCTATGTGACCTTGGATAAGTCATTTAACCTCTTTGAGACCTAGTTTCCTCAGCTGTAAAAATCAAGATAAAAATACCCATAGTACTAACCTCAAAGGGCTGTCCTAAGGATCAAATGAGTAAATAGATGGAGACTCTTTGAAACAATGAATTCATTATATAAATGTCCATTGCTATTGTTATTCAAGGGTCCATTTAACTAGAGGAAGTAATATGACTCGAAGGACGTATTTTCTCCAAATATCTTCCCTGCAGAATTATTATCTAAATAAAACTAAGTAAAAAAAATTACCTAAATAATACTAAATCCCACCATTTACTCCTTGGTTCTTTGCTGAGCCCATATTAAGCTCTAAATAGCATATGAGTAGCATCTTAAGTCTCTATCAGCTAAAGTCTTTGCAGATGATTAATTGCCTTTCCAATAGTGACAGCTCATTAATAGCACAAGAGTTTGAGGTTCTGGCAATATAGCATAGGAAGGTAGGGAGTTTGGGGAGCCAGTAAGGGTCTCAAGAAGAATAAAAGAGGAAATAAGGGCAACAAATTCAATTCATTAATCAACAGACATTTATTGAGCACTTTCGATATGCTGAGCCCTGTGCTAGGCTCTAAGAATAAAATGCCAGGTTATCAGTCAGCCAATAAGCAGTTAATAAGTATTTATTATCAGTTGATCATGTGCCTGGTGCTAGGGATATAAAGGAAGGCAAAAAGTCTTTTCCCTAAAGGAGCTCATACATTAATGAGAGAGATAGTGTGTGAATAAGTAGGTCCAGATGATTCAGAGAGTAAGTGAAGGGTAGCCTATGTGTCTGCTATGAGTCTGGTGATGGAGACACAAAGGTGAAACTCTTCCATCCATGAGGATACATCCAGCTGAATAACAATTGGCATTCTGATAACATTTTAGCTGTGAAAGGTTCTTCACATCGACTCTTCTGAGTTCCCAGCAACTCTTGAAGGTAGCACTTAAGTTCTTCTCATTCTATAGTTACAGAAATGAGATTTCTTTATAGCTCCATACCTTGGTCTTTCTGACTACTACCACTACCAGTGGTTCCCAAACTTTTTTGGGTTACCACCCCCTTTCCAGAAAAAATATTACTAAGTCCCCTGGAAAATATTTTTAAATTTTAATAGCAATTCATAGGAAAGATAAATGCACCTGTGGCCATCACCACCCCCATGGATTGCTGCAGCACCCACCAGGGGGCGGTGGCGCCCACTTTGGGAATCACTGACCTAGACCATGCTCGTTAGTCCTCGACACAACCACAAAAAAAAGTAACAACACAATTTTGCTGAGTGTTATCCTTGGGGAAAATGGTGGCAATTTGGTTGAGTGTTCTCTTTGGGGAAAATGGTGGTATAGGTAGCAAATGGAAGACGTGGGTCCTAACTTTTTACTTCAAATCTACCTATCTTCCCACTGTATCATGCCATCTCCATGCAAATTTTCTATTAAGAAAATCTATTTGTCTAATAGGATGGGAAGTCATTTTCAGCCTCTGGCTCATTATATTATCATCATCATTATTGCTAATGATGATTTTGCACTTAGCATAGTGCCTGGCACATAGTCAGTGTTTAATAAATTCTTTTCCCTCTCCAGGAAAGGTAAAACTAGATGGTTATTCCCACTTCCCCTTCTTTTCTTTTTCCTAAACCTAGAATATTACAGATAGTTATATTAATGTTACATGATTTGTTGTTCACTTTTGTCTGATACTCCATGATCCCATTTGGGGTTTTCTTGGCAAAGATGCTGGAGTGGTTTGCCATTTCTGTCTTCTTCTCATTTTATAGATGAAGAAACTGAGGACAACAGGGTAAAGTGACCTGCCCAGAGTCACACAGCTAGTAAGTATCTGAGGTTGAATTTGAACTCAGGAAGAAAAGTCTTCCTGATTCCGGGCCAGTTGTACTAATTACTCAATTGTGATATTATAATTTGTTATATTAATATATGGTATATTAACATAATAGAGAGGATAAAATGTTATAAAACCATATGATGTATTATGTTATGTATGATGTTATAAATAACATGTATGACCATACAAAAAGTTATAAAGAGAATAAAATGAGATCGTATTTGTAAGATATTTTACAACCCTTATTATTATTTTTTAAAATTCTTACCTTCCATCTTAGGGTCAGTACTATGTATTGGTTCCAAGGCAGAAGAGTGGTAAGAATTAGGTAATGGGAGTTAAGTGACTTGCTCAGGGTCTCACAGCTAGGAGGGGTCTAAGACCAGATTGGAATCCAGGACCTCCTGTTCCTGGACCTGGCTCTCAATCTACTGAGCCACCTCACTGCACCTCCCCCCCCCACCTTTTTTGGCTATTATCATTATAGACTTATCTTTTTAAATGCATCCTTTCTTTGCATCGCTAGCATCTAACATGGTACCTTGCATCCCCCTCCTTTTTTTCTGTCTAATCTTTGTATAGAAACCCATTTCAGATATCCAGATCTGCACAAACAAAATGAATGCATCTCTTCACTGTGTTAGAATCAGAATAACCTGAGTTAAAAATCTCACTTTAGAAAGCTGTGAGACCCTGGGCAAGTCACTCGTCTTTTCTGTGTCTCACTTTCCTCATCTGTAAAAAAAAAAAAGAGGTAATAACAGCATCTGAACCTCAGGTTGTTATAAATAGAATAAAGAGGAGGAGACCATACACACACATATATGAGAAGAAATACATACATACATATAGATGTATATAATATGTGTATATGCATATTTGTGTGACTTGATGCTTTAGATGCCTCGAGGCACTGAGAGGAGTAAAGCCTTGTGTCTGGTCACAAAGCCTGGGTGTCAGAAGCAAGACTTGAACTCAGGTCTTTCAAAATCAGTCCTCTATTCACGTAGGAGACATCGCTCCCATAGTAGGTGTTCTAGAAGTATTTGTAGCATTGGAATGGAATGAGTCCGAATTTGAGTAAAGCTTGTTATTATGTAGATTTGGATCCATACAGTTCAAAATCACTTCTATCCCTCCCAGGATCTTTACATCCAAGGAAATTCAGTTACATCCTATTGATAGATGGACACTTTCCATTTATCTCCATGATTCTGTGTGCCTGGGATAAGTGAACTGAAGCTGGCAGGGTAGAACGGGCAGGTCTGCCTCCAGCTAGTCCTTCCTATTTGAATTCTTCCATGGAAGATATTCTGTGTCACATTTTTGAGTTGTTTTTCTTTTCACACAGACTGCACCCCTTCTCCCCTTCCCCATCCCTATCTCTGGAAGGCTTTCTTTCCTCAGTGGTTGTTCCTATTTCCCCCTATTTCCCTTCAAGACTCGGTTCAAAAGCCGCCTAATTCTAGGGGTTGGGGGACAGCTTCAGCAGACACACAGAGATAAGAGATGCTTAGATGGGGAAGCACAAATAAGATAGTCTGACTAGAGTCTGGTCTACTAGGGCTTAGCTCTCTCCACTGTCATTTTCAGTTTGCCTATTCCTTTGATACAGAAGAATATAAATGGAAGCTCGGGTCTGACTTTACTCAATAAATATCAGTGGCTCCCAATTACCTCTAGGATCAAATATAAGCCCCCCACAGCCCCCTTTTGTAGCATTCACCATCTGGCTCCTTTCCATCTTTCTAAGCTTTTTATGTATTATTCCCCTCCATGAATTCTACGGATCAGCCATACTATTTGGTGTTCCTTAAACACGGGCTTTTGGGGGCACACCTGCATCACTGAGCTCATCACCTCTCCCCTGGACACAGCCAAAGTCCAGCTGCAGATTCAGGGAGAGAGCCAGGGGCCATCCACGCTTCCTCTACCAGTGCCCAGTATCGGGGTGCCGTGGGCACCATTCTGACCATGGTGAAGACCAAGGGCTCCGGCACCCCGTTCAACTCCTTATATCTACCTCTTCGTTTCCTTGACTCCCTGCAAGACTCAGTTCACATGCTACCATCTGCAGGAAGCCTTTCTCCATCCCCTAGCTGCTAGAGTTTCCCCTCTAAGATTATCTTGTGTCTAGTGGGTAAGTGCCTTGCACATACCATTGGATCTAAAGCTTGTCTCCCCTGGCAGCCTGTAAGCTCCTTGAGGACAGGGACTATTCTTTATTATCCTTTGTATTCTCAGTGCTTATCATAGTATGTGGCATATAGTAGGCGCTTAATAAATGTTTATTGTTTAGCTGAGAGAAGTTATTTTCCTAAGAATTTAATGCTAGCTCCCACCATCCATGAATTTAGTTTAAAAATATAAAAATTGTTCTTGTGGGGCAGCTGGGTGGTTCAGTGGATGGAGAGTCAGGCCTTGAGACAGGGAGGTCCTGGGTTCAAATCTGGCCTCAGATACTTCCTAGTTGTGTGACCCTGGGCAAGTCACTTGACCCCCATTGCCTAGCCCTTACCACTCTTCTGCCTTGGAACCATTACAGAGTATTGACTCCAAGATGGAAGGTAAGGATTAAATTTTTTTTCTTGGGGCTAAAACACTTAAGGGGGCTGGCCTGAACAGGTATACTTTTTTGGGGTTCCTCTGCTGTGCTCTTGGAGAGAGCCCAGGATCCTTGGAGATCCATCCCCATCTCCTTTTATGAGGGAGTCTAAATAGAAAGTTCTATTCCTTGTGCTTCTCTAGGCACCCAACTTGGGGGTCCCACAAGAAAAGGGGAAATTGATCTCCGAGTCCAATTCTCTAATTTGGAATGATTTCAGCTTCTTACTTGAAGAGTTCTGGTTGGGTGAGCCTGTGTCGTGGGTGAAGGGACTTTTTCACAATCATCCTAGAGCAGGAAATGAACTCCAGAAAGTAATAAGGAAAAATCTATTAATCCGATAATCATGAATGGTGGCCCTGGAACCTGGTGTCTGGCATGTATTTCTCTAAAGCTTGCCCAGCATTGGAGTAGGGAGTTGCCTGCTCCAAGAGAATCAATCCAGCCAAAAAATGAGGTGCCTTGGCTGAAATACCACCCAAGCAGCCCCTGCCAGGGAGTTCATGAAAGACCAGCTCTGTTGGCTTTTTTGCTAGCCGGGGCCTGAGATGTTTGCTCAGAATGCTTAGGTTTAAGCCTAGGCCACTGGTTTATTCACAGAGGCAAGGTTTTCCTCCACATTTCTTTAACCTGGAAACCAAACCAGGTACAAGGTTCGTGGGAGCCAAAGCTTGGGGATTTTTTGGTTACAAAGTCCACAACCGACACCTTCTTATCAATTTATAATAAAACACAACAGCCTCAATAAAGCCGTTATCATCGAATAGATGGAGATGGATAGCTGTTTGCTGCCCCAGCAGATTTTTTCTTTATTATTCCTCCTTTTCCCCATGATCCCTCACCCTTTGTTTTTCAGAGATTGTCTAATACCATTTCTTTGGGTTAAAAAGCAAAAGGTTTCATGGATGCCTTCTGTTTTTCTGTCATGGCCAGTTATGGCAATATCCCCTCCGTACCTCTCCTCTACACTCCACCTTCCCTAGTTACTAAGAAAAACCATGACCTTCTCTGACAGTGTAGATCTCATTCTGTTCTAGTAGTCTTGTACCTTTCTGCCGAAAATCAAGGACCTAAAAAGTGTGGATTGCACATAATGGGGGGGCGAGGATGAGGAGTCCTGCTCTCGGCATCCTGAGCCCCTCCTTCTAGAATCTTAGAACTCTTTAATATAGGCAAAGAGCTTTGCAGGTATTATTTCTTTTGATCCTCACAAACAACCTCAGGAGGCAGGTATTCCCATTTTACAAATGAGGGAACTGAGGCTGGAAGAAGAGGTTAAATGATTTGCTCAGAGTTACACAGCTGATTAACTCAGGTCTTCTGGATTACAGGTCCAGGAGTATTCAGAGCCTCATACCTGCTGCTTCTTATAAGAAAGTTTGAGCAGCTTTCTTGAGAGAAGGGACTGTTTAGCTTGCTTGTATTTGGATCCCTAGTGCTAAGCGTTAACAGACTTAATGAATGTTTTAACTATGTAGCTCCCTCCCTCCCTACCTTTGTTTTTCCTCTTTCCTTCTCCATCTCCTTCTGTGATCCTTCTTTCCTTCTTTCTTTCCTTCCTTCCTTCCTTCCTTCCTTC
>NW_025367503.1:0-3267 GCF_016433145.1 Gracilinanus agilis | reverse complement strand
GATGGATGGATGGATAGATGGATGGATAGATGGATGGATGGATGGATAGATGGATGGATGGATAGATAGATGGATAGATGGATGGATAGATGGATGGATGGATAGATGGATGGATAGATGGATGGATAGATGGATGGATAGATGGCCTATGCTTCTCTCTTCACTAGAGTTCCTAATATCCAGCTAAATACATGTAAGGAGCTCAATAAAGACTTATTGATGGATCTTAGCACCTCATCCTATGCTGATTAAATGAGATAATGTGTGTAAAGCACTTAGCACAGTGCCTGGCACATAGTAGGTGCTTAAAATACTTATTCCCCTATTCCTCCTTTAGAAAGCAATATGGAGCATTGATTCTTTTTTTTTTCTTTTGAACCTTATCTTCTGTCTTAGAATCAATAGTGAATATTGGTTCCCAGACAAAAGAGTGGGAAGGATTAGGCAGTTGAGGTTAAGTGATTTATCTAGGGTCACATAGCTAGAAAGTATCTGAGGTCACATTTGAACCTAGGTTTCTTCCAATTCCAGGCCTGATGCTCTCTCCACTGAGCCACCTACCTGCCCCTTAGAGTATCAACTCTTTTTTTTTTTTTAAACCCTTAACTTCTGTGTATTGGCTCCAAGGCAGAAGAGTGGTAAGGGTGGACAATGGGGGTCAAGTGACTTGCCCAGGGTCACCCAGCTGGGAAGTGTCTGAGGCCGGATTTGAACCTGGGACCTCCCGTCTCTAGGCCTGACCCAGCTGCCCCAGAGCATCAACTCTTGATTCAAGAGATGACTTCATCTCTCTAATACTTTATAAATTGGGCAAGTCTCAACCTTTCTGGGTCTCAGTTTCCCCATCTGTAAAATGAGGTCAGACTAGACATAATCCCTAGAGTCCTTCCTGGCTCTTTTACAGAAAGCCTACCTTTTACAAAGAGGCAGGGCAGCATTGGAGACCTGGGTTCTAATTCCAGCCTGCCACTTACACTGATCAAACCACGGAATTTCTCCAGGCCTCAGTTTCTTCATCTGTAAAACAAAGAGGAAGCCCTCAAGGTCCCTTGTGGTTCTCGGCCTATGAGTTCTCCCATCTATTGATCTTTCCCCTCCAAACTGCAGATCCTATAGCAAAATGGGAGCTTCCTGAGGGCAGGCAATGCTTTTCACTTTTGTCTTCCCCGGTTGAGAATTCGTCTCCTCTCTCTGGCTGGCCCTCACAAGGCCCTTATTAAATGTGTGCTCAATTGCATTTCTCCACATGACATTCGGCAGAAAAGCCGTAAGGGTGAAGGAATGAGGAGGCCTCCCCCCTCTTGCAGGAAGCTGGCCCCGGGCCTGGGCAGCAGCTGGTCTGAGTTAGATTTCTGCCTTCCTCCCCACCAGTGACATTTTTCTGTGGTTCCCTCATTTGAATGGCGAGTATAATGCACATTTTTATTAGCTGGAGCACCCCCAAAGGGCACTTGTACCCTGTCTCCCCACCAGCTCTGAGGGAGGAGGAGGAGGAACTGCTTTCCAGATGGAGGTTTGGAAGTGCGGCCTTGTTGTTGTTGGCTGGGCCTGCGTGTGGCGGGCCCATGGAGCTGGGAGGAGAGGAGGAGGCCAGCTGCCCTGGGCCTCTCCGAGGGCTAGGAGCTCAGCCATAGCTGGGGGAGCCAGTTCCCCGGGGGGGAGTCTGCTGGCCTCTCCTTTCCTGGTGACTCACACTGGTTCAAGGAATACGGTATTTATCCAGGCCTCGGTGGACTCCTGGGGGATTTTCATGATTTTCATTTTCCTTTTATTATGAAAAAAAGAAGACAGAATCCTCAGCCTCCAAGAATCCCTCATTTCCTTGGACACACAGCCACGACCTTTCCTTTAAAAAAAAAAATCTTTTATGAATGCTTTTTTTTCTTTTTTAACTTTGTGGTTGTCCCAATAAATGGCCACATCTGGCAGTGTGTGTCTCCTTCCACAGCTGAAGTCCACTTCTCTGCTGAGAGGGGGGAGACATGGTTTCCTCTACAGTAGCCGCCGCAGCAAGTACCCAGCCTTTTCTGACCCTCTAGGCATGAATGGGCAGCTGGGCGGCACATCGGACAGAGCGCCAACCCTAGAGTCGGGGCAACCTGAGTTCAAATCCAGCCTCAGACATTTCCTCACTGAGAGACTCTGGGCAAATCCCTTCACCCTCTTGGTCTCAGTTTCCTCATCTGTAAAATAATCTAGAGAAGGAAAAGGCAAACCGCCCGGGTGTCCTTGCCAAGAAAACCCCAAATGGGGTCACAAAGAGTCAGACTCGACTGAACAGCTAGGAATCCTCTTTAAACTTAAAATGGCCTCATCTGTTTGCCGCCATAAGTTTTAGTCCTCATCAGCCAGCGAGCATTTAGGATGCTGAGCGGGTGCCCTAAACACCTCGGGGACGGCCAGTAGGCCTCAGGCCCAGTGGGGAGTTAGGGGGTGTCTGCTCCCAGCCCAGCCCTGAATGGGGGGATGAGAACTACCTGTTCCAGTGGCCATGAAGAGGGCTGAAGTGGGCGCCATAGAGTGCTTCAAGCCTGGTCAGACATCAAAGACGCCAAGGTCACCAAGGTCACCAAGGTCACCTCTGCATCCCCGCCCATCGCCTGTCATTCTCGGCCTTCCCTTTTATACCCAAAACTCTGGGAGAGAGGACGAGGCCGGGCGACTCTGGCTCCCTTAAATCCAATTCACAGGCAAGTCGAGGCATCACCGAGTGATATCATTGGTCCTCTTTGAAAAATGAAGGAATGGAGCAGCGAGGTGGCTCAGCCTATAGAGTACCAGACGGTGGACCGGAGGTCCTGGGTTCAAATCTGTTCTCAGACATTTCCTATATGTCTGTGTGTTGTAAGATTAAAAATCAATAGACAATAACTCCAAGTATTATATTTTATAAGATTTATTAATAATCACTTGAAGTAGAGGAAAGTAATAGCCTGAGTTTCCCAAACTGTGAAAGTGGGAGAAGAGAGCCCAAAAGGCAGTTACAGAAACTTTATCTACAAAACCTAAGGTCAGAAGGTGGAGATGAAAGTGGGATGCTGGGAAATGAAATCTAAGGTGACAACATTCTAATTACACTATACATATGCACGCATATTTATATACACATATATACATATAAACATATAATATTCACATACACATATATATACATTATACATAGTAAATAAACCATAAACAAAATATAAATATGTATTTAATATAAATATCTTTATTTGTATCTATATATTATATGTGATTTATTTAATCTAAATTTATTTATTTTAT
>NW_025367502.1:0-6541 GCF_016433145.1 Gracilinanus agilis | reverse complement strand
GAAGGAAGAAAGGAATTAAGGAAGGAAGGAAGGGAGGAAGGAAGAAAGAAAGAAAAAGAAAGAAAGGAAGGAAAGAAGGAAGAAAGGAATTAAGGAAGGAAGGAAGAAAGGAAGAAAAGAAGAAAAAGGAAAGTAAAATTCTACAGGATCCCTTATACCTACTTCTTCAAAGAAGGGAGGAACAAAAGTAGAGACTTTTAATAGATTAGGTTTTGAGATCTGCTAAGGAGATTAGTTTAAATACCAGGATTGAAAACATAAGAACTGAATTGGCTCCTTAGTTTATTGCTTATTTCCAGTGATATCACCAATATGAGTAATCCCTCCACTAACATACATTGCACGCCTTCTATAACTTAGTGTACAGATTTCCTGAAGTCCTGTGGCTAAAAGCAGTCTATTTTTTTTAAAAAACCTCTCACCTTCCATCTTACAATCAATACTATATATTAGTTATAAGGCAGAATAGCAATAAAGGTAAGGCAATGAGGATTAAATGACTTGCCCTGGGTTACACAGCTAGGAAGTGTCCGAGGTCAGATTTGAACCCAGGATTTCCCATCTCTAGGCTTGATTTACTTTCCACTGAGTCACCTACCTGCACCAAAGGAAAAAAAAAAAACTGTGGTGAAGAGCTGCTCAGCATCTAGTCCTGGCCAGGACTTGTATGACCAATCCTTTTCCTACCAGGTTGTACGTTGTATGTCAGATACATAGTTTGTCACTGGGGCCAAACTCAAGTCTTTCCAGTTTATTAAGACCTGCTAGAACTTGCAATCTGCTGGCATTGTCCATCAGAATGCAATGCCAATTATACCTTAGACCAGTGGTTCCCAAACTTTTTTGGCCTACTTCCCCCTTTCCAGAAAAAATATTACTTAGGCCCCTGGAAATTAATTTAAAAAATTTTTAATAGCAATTAGTAGGAAAGATAAATGCACCTGTGGCCATCACCATCACCACACTCCTGGATCACTGCAGCACCCACCACGGGGCAGTAGCACCCACTTTGGGAATCACTGCCTTAGAGTGATAATTTAGTAGAACTCCTGGCTTAGTAGGTTAAAATGATAATAGCTGGCATTTAAGGTTGGCAAAGTGCTTTTCCTAAATTATTTGATCAGTTTATATATTTGATTAAATGCATTTATTTATTCCAACAAGCATGACATTATTATTGTTAGTCATGACAGTCCACATTTGCATATACCACTTTAATGCTTGCAAAGCATTTTATATACCTTTTCTCTGGAGCCTGAAAGCCGTCTAAAGGGGTAGGTGATACAGGCATTATCCCCACTTCACAGATGATAAAACTGAGACTCTAAGAGGTAAGTCACATAGCTTGCAAGTGCTATAGGTGGAATTTATATTCATATCTTCCTGATTTGCAGTCCAGCAGTCTAGCCACTATACCACAAAAATCCTTTGAATATGAGGATTTTAAAGAAAATAAAACATTTCATGACTCCCCATATGGTAATCATTGTTTCATTAGCACCACCTGATTTTGAAAATACTTAAGGACGAAATGAAAAAGCATGATATACATCTGGAATGAAAGACCCTTTGCAATAATTTCACAGCACCCCAGGGATCTATAGTCTTCAGGTCAAGAACGATAGATATAATTGTCATTCCAAATTCTAGTTATTATCACATCTGAAAAACAGATGAAAAAATGGACAGTGATGCTTTCTTATAGATGTGAGTTTGCAAGAGTCATAGGCACTATTTCTGCAATTTGGGTAGCATATGAAAGAGATCAAAGATAGAGGAAAAGGATCTACTTGTACAAAAAAATATTTCTAGCTGCTTTTTTTTTTGTGGTGGCAAAGACCTGAAAACTAAAGGGATGACCATCAATTGGCTGAAAAAGTTGTGGTATGTGATTGTGATGGAATACTATTGTGCTATAATAAATAATGAGCAGGATGATTTCAGAAAAATCTGGAAAGACTTACATGAACTGATGCAAAGTATAGTGAGCAGAACCAGAAGAACATTATATACAATGGCAGCAATATTTTTTGAAGAACTGTGAATGAACTAGTTATTTTCAAGCAATGTAATGATTCAAGACTCATGATGAAAAATGCCATCTGCCCCCAAGAAAGAAGTGATAGAATCTAAATGCAGATCTAAACATACAATATTGCACTTTCTTTTTTTCCCATTTAAGAGAGTTTCCTCAAAATTGCTAATATGGAAAAATGTTTTACATGATTGCATATGTAAAACCTTTATCAGATTGCTTATTGCCTTAGGGAGGGAGGAGAGAAGGAAAGGAGGGAGAGAACTTAGAACTCAAAACTTAAAAAAATTAATGTTAAAAATTGTTTTCACATGTAAATGGTGGAAAAATAAAATCTTATTTAAAAGGAAAAGAATAAAGGAGCTCCTAGGCCCAGGTTCTGGTTCCTCAGAAGGAAGTGATGTCTTCAACAAATTCTTGGAGACAATACCACCAAGAGGATACTATAAATTAAAGGACTAAGAAAGCCAAATTCAGAAAATCTGGATCTGAAGTGAGTTAGTAGGATAGTATAACTCTGAAGAGAAACTGAAACATTTATTCTTCAGTCCCACCAAGTGTTTTCTGCTTTAATGTTTTAAGTATCAACCTCTTGGGGAGAATTTAATATATGATGCGTTATTGTATCATATTTTAAGGATTTTTTTCCAATGAACATGTGATCCTTTTTGCATCTTAAACTTTTCCTTTAAGGTGGAGGACATAAATAACTACTCCATGCCTGAATTACTTTGTACACTAAGTGCTTTACAAGAAAGATCTCTAACTATTCCTTTTGGTTATTGTCTAGACATAATAATAAAAAAAACACAACACCTTACCTTTCATCTTAGAATAAATACTGTGTATTGATTCTAAGTTAGAACAGCAGTAAGGGCTAAGCAATGAAGATTAAGTGAATTGCTTGGGGTCACACAGCTAGGAAATGTCCGAGGTGAGATTCAAACCCAGGACCTCCTGCCTCTAATTCTTGATTCTCAATCCACTGAGACCCACAACTGCCCTGGACATGAGTCATTCTTAAGTTTTGTTTTTATATTAGTTACCAGGAATTCGCTTTAAAGATATATTCCTCCCTATCCACTCACCCAGAGTTCAACTCTGTGCTGGGGGCATGATAAGCCAGAGAATGTGAGATTATGCTTGACCCTTCTCTTGGGAGTCAGCCACTCCCAGGTCTAAACCTGGTCTTTGTGAGCTGAGTGCTGGATTCCCTTGATGAAAAGTGAATGACCTGCCAGGTTCTAGGTTTTACATACCCTTACATGCCTTCACTTACATCTTTCCTTTCATTATCTCCTTCTCAGTTTTCCCAGCTTACCTGCCATCATCTTGTTTTCTCACTCTTCCCATTTTCTCTGCCTACATTTTTGCCCTACTTGTTTCAGCATCCTATCCTTCCCCCATTAAAAAAAATTTCATCCAGAGCTGTCAAAACCAAGGGCAGCTCTTGAAGCACAGTCTGAAAAACAACCCGAAACATAAACAGATTTTACTTTGCCAAAACTGTTCTCTACTGGATCTATTATTAAAGAACCCTTACAGAAAGGGGGGGAACCATTGACATGTCTATGTTGAAAAGCAGCAACTGCTTTGGGCATCCAGCTTATTTAATGTTCAACAGCTGTAATCTAAGATCTGATTTTATGACATTATTTGTGGTTAGTTTAGATAACGTTTTTGGATCTGTATTTATTACTAAAAGAAGTGTTAACTGAGTGATACTACTCTTAAGTGTATTCAGATCATGCTTTTCTGCTTCTTAATGTTAAGCTGTGTTCATCTTTTACAGAGTAGGATGTAATGATGCTCTGATTATCTTCTATTAAGGGGAGTTTATTTAGTTTGCACCAAATGATATGTGTAGATGTATTCTTTCTCCCCAATGACTATTGAGTTTCTTGCTGTCATGATCTTCTGTGAGAGAGAACAGACCAGATGTCTGCTCTAACAAAAAAAAGCATTATTTTTTCCCCCAAAAAGTTCAGAGGTGGTTCTTTTCTCCCTTTAATTTGATTTGCTGATGTCCTAAAGATTGTTTAAGGCAGAAAAAAAAATCACCTTTTAAGAAAGTGGTGAGTCAGTCACTGAAAGAGTCAATCCCTTTGGCACAGAAATAAATAGACCATTAAAAAAATGGATTATTCTGAATATTCTTTGGAGCTGATATAAAAGTGAGGATAGCTAAAAGTAAGTTTAGAGCAGCACCTGATAAGTAAGATGATCAATAAGTATTTTAGTGCTTGCTATGAGCTAGCCACCATGCTAAAGTCCCAGAGATACAAAGGCAAAAAGACAGTTCCTGCTGTTAAGGAGTACATGGTCTAATGGAAATTCATTATCAAGTATCTGTTCTAATGTAGAAGAGCTGTAAGGGCTTGACAATAAGGGTTAAGTGACTTGCCCAGAGTCTCATGGCTAGGAAGCCTTGATCTTAAGTGTAAGCCATACAGGTATATGAATTGCAGCCATTTGTTTTTCCAAAGCTTTAGCAGTGATTTTGAGGAGACAAAGTAAGTAGATCCTAATTGTCAAGTCCATTTGTTTCTGTTTTCACTTTTTTTTTTAAACCCTTCCCTTCTGCCTTGGAGCCAATAAGGCAGAAGACTGGTAAAGGCTAGGCAATGGGGGTTAAGTGACTTGCCCAGGGTCACACAGCTACGACGTGTCTGAGGTCTGAGGTTTGAACCTAGGACCTCCCATCTCTAGGCCTAGCTCTCAATCCACTAAGCCACCCAGCTACCCCCTTCTTTGTTTTTTAAAGGTGGCAAAAAAAATTTTTTTTGAGAACTGAGAAGAGATATCTCTCATTCCAGGGAATGTGCTAATTCTTTTTATTTCTTTAGTTAGATCAAGAACTGTTATTAACAAAAAGCAATCATTAGTAGGGGAAAAGTGAAGATGACTTCTTGCTAGGTAGATATTATTAATATCATCCAGGTATAGTATGAACTTTTATATTTACCATGTTTTGTTCTTTGTAAGTAGAAATCCTTTCATGCCATTTCAGAACAAATGATGGGGGAAGCTATGTGGCTCAACAGTTAGAGAGACACACCTGGAGTCAAGAGGACCTGGGTTCATATCTGGTTTCAGACACTTCCTAGCTGTGACTTTGGGTAAGTCACTTAACCCCAATAGCCTACCTCTTACCACACTCTTCTGCCTTGGAACTAATACTTAACATTGATTCTAAGACAGAAGGTAAGGGTTAAAAAAAATGGAGGATGAATGGCATTTATCTTGTATGTACACATTTTTTTCCATGCTGTTTCCTCCATCAGATTGTGAGTTCCTTGAAGGGAGGGACCAAATTTTTGTCTTTCTATCTGAAATCCTTAGGACAATGCCTGGTACATAGAAAGGGATTCATATATATTTTACATATATATATGTATATATATACATATTGACTGATGAATTGTACAGAAGATAATATGCAGTTGGATGGGTAACCCATTGAGCTGGTTAATCTATGGCCAAATAGTGAGTTGAGCCTAGATCCATGAGGAGGATGTATCCTTCTTGACCTCTCCAAATGCATTTTTTTCTCAGGAACTGTTTTTATTTTTATTTCTCTATTTCTTCCAACATGGTGCTTGGCATATTTTAAATTCTTTTTTTTTAAACATTTATTAATATTCATTTTTAACATGGTTACATGATTCATGCCCCTGCTTTCCCCTTCACCACCCGCATTCCCCCCACCCATGGCCAACGCACATTTCCACTAGTTTTGTCATGTGTCCTTGATCAAGACCTATTTCCAAATTGTTGTTAGTTGCATTGGTGTGGTAGTTTCGAGTCCACACCCTCAATCATGTCCACCCCGACCCATGCATTCAAGCAGTTGTTTTTCTTATATGTTTCCTCTCCTGCAGTCATTCCTCTGAATGTGGGTAGCGTCTTTACCATAAATCCCTCAGAATTGTCCTGGGTCATTGTATTGCTGCTGGTACAGAAGTCCATTACATTCAATTTTACCACAGTATATCAGTCTCTGTGTACAATGTTCTTCTGGCTCTGCTCCTTTCGCTCTGCATCAGTTCCTGGAGGTCTCTCCAGTTCGCCTGGAACTCCTCCAGTTTATTATTTCTTTTATTATTCCTTTTAGCACAATAGTATTCCATCACCAGCAGATATCACAGTTTGTCCAGCTATTCTCCAATTGAAGGGCAAACCCTCATTTTCCAGTTTTTTGCCACCACAAAAAGGGCAGCTATAAATATTTTCATACATGTCTGTTTATCTATGATCTCTTTGGGGTACAAACCCAACAATGGTATGGCTGGATCAAAGGGCAGGCATTCTTTTATAGCCCTTTGAGCATGATTCCAAATTGCCAGCCAGAATGGCTGGATCAGTTCACAGCTCCACCAGCAATGCATTAATGTCCCAATTTTGCCACATCCCCTCCAACATTCATTACTCTCTCCTTCTTTCATTTTAGCCAATCTGTTAGGTATAAGGTGATACCTCAGAGTTGTTTTGATTTGCATTTCTCTA
>NW_025367501.1:0-1267 GCF_016433145.1 Gracilinanus agilis | reverse complement strand
GTGCCGGGGAGGGCCCGGGAACCGGGGCACCGCCGCGGAAGCCGCAGGTGAGCTCGGCCCGGGAGGCGGCGCGCGTGGCTGCCCCACGGGGCTAGCTGATGGAGGGAGGGGGTGGCATCAGGGACGCTGGCACCCGGGAACCCGCTATCCCGAGCCCTCCCCGCAGGCGGAGACGACCCGGCACTGCCCGAGACGGGGACGCGCCCGTGTCCCCAGGGGACCGGGAGATGCTGGAAGGGACTGGAAAGGCGGGGGTGAACCCGGTGGCTTGGAGCAGCCTCCTCACCTGGACACCCTGTATCCAGGTGGTCAGTGGACCTTGATGAATGTCGCAGGGAAGACCGGATGGTACCCGTGGGCATAGAGGGCAGAAGAGGAGGGAGAGGTGGACACGTCTCCGTCCGTGGTAGGAAGTTCTTGGAGGTAGCTTCCTGAGGGCTCTGGTTTCCAACCTTGCTACTGCTGCCTCCTCCTGCCTCCTGCCTCCTGCCTCCTTTGTGCCTGGGCCACCTCCCGGCCATGTGGGAATGCTGCTGCCCTCAAATCTTTCCAGTTAGGTCCTCAGGAGCCTGGCCCAGAGGCTCAGAATGCAGACCTTGGGTAGCCCGAAGGGATCCAATTCAATAAACATTTACTAAGCACCTACTATGTGCCTGACACAGCCCCCTCACTCTTAGCGTACACTAGGGATCAGAAAACACAGGAGCAGTTGGGTTAGTTCTACAATGGCTTCTAAGAAGGCCAGGTCCCCAAACCTGGAATAGCCTCCTTATCCCTGCCTTTTAGAATGCTTTCAAGGCTCAGTCAAGGGGCTATCTCTACCATGAAGCCTTCCTTGGTTTCCCCCACTCCTCAGGCACCTCTCTTTCCAACTTCCCCACCTGATAATTTTCTTTTCCCATATATTTTCCTAAAGCTCTTTGGAGCTCTCCTTGGGCCACTTTGCCTTCTGCCAAAGAGTAAACATGTTGGATTCCCATATTCTTCCTCTCCCCTATGGTATAGGTTCTTTTCAATAGAATATAAAACTGGTTTTTTTCCCTTTCTTTACACTTTTAAAATCTTTAAGTACTTGGCACATTAATACTCAATTAGTAAATGCTTGTTGGTTGAGCACCAGAATTGTCATTTTCCATCTTTGTCACCCCAGGACTTTGCACTGAGCCTTGAACTTAGTAGGTGCTTAATACAGATTTGCTGATGAATTGAATTAAGGAAAGTTTCTCTCTCTCTCTCTCTCTCTCTCTCTCTCTCTCTCTCTCTCTCT
>NW_025367500.1:0-6035 GCF_016433145.1 Gracilinanus agilis | reverse complement strand
ATATATAAAATATACACACACATACACAATTAACTCTGATAAAAGGCAAGGAAATATGATAAAAAATTCCCATAAGAAGTTTTAAGAAAATGTGGGGATGGAGAGATCAGTTCCATGTGATTGCTATTGAAAAGCTTCATGAGGCAAGTAACAATTGAGCTAACATTTGAAGGAAGACATTAAGTGAAGAGTTTCAGGATGTGAAGAAAAAACCCATTATATTTTGAGAACTGAAGATGAATGATCCAGGCAGATCCCAAGAATTTAGAGGACCAGACAAGAATAGAAAGTAGCATAACAGTTTAATTTCCACACGGTCTTATGGCATAATAATAATTTTAGTAATAATTAGAATTTACAAAGTATGTTAAGGTTAATAAAGCATTTTACACATATATACCTTGCCCTGGAATCAGGCCCTGAATTATAATGACCATAGAAATGTCGATACTTTGTCAGAATCCCATAGGTCACTGGAGCAATGAATTGTGGTGAAATCCTCTAGGGCAGTGATGGGCAAACTTTTTGAAGAGGGGGCCAAAGGAAAGGAAATACTCATCTGTCAGTCTGCTTCTAAGGCAACTCTTTCAAAGTTCCATTGTATTGTATCCTACTCATTGTATTCGTAAGATTAGGAATGATGTCTGGCAACTGGATAGAACATTTCAGGGGGCCACATCTGGTCCATGGGCCATAGTTTGCCCATCACTGCTCTAGGATTATTTGCAGAGAATTTTGTAGAGAGATTTGGGAACTGAGGAGAAAGCTATTCCATTGTGCAATTGCTTCCACATTGGGAACATGTGGGGAAGTTCTGGCTTCCAAATTTACAAACTCTGGTCAATAAGAGGCATTCTCAGTGCCTAGGGCAAGAAAGAAGAGACCCTGTGATGTGGAGGTGAAGAATGGAACTGATTTGGTGGCATTATTCTATCATAGACAGTTTTTTTCTCTTTCCCTTGAACTCCAATGCATAATGAAGGTCTTCATTAATTTCCTTCCTCTCTAATGTCTGAAAAGAAAATCTCTTTCCTGTTTTTGCAATAAGGTGTTTAGCAGTAGCTGTGCTATTTTCAGTGAAATTCATGTGCTTTCCAAAACATTCTTGTTCCTCTTTAGCTTTCTTTCTGTCCCTTCTTGTTATTGACTATTCTACTTTCAGATTATTTTTAATGGCACACAAACCTTTGGTTTTAAATTGTCATTTAAGTGGAGGAGGAGGGAAGAAATGAGTCTAGTATAAGAGCAATAGTCTCATCTTGTGTCTGCCACAGAAACAGGTACCAGACTGCTTACAACTGTTTCCTTGAATGGCTCAAAGCTCAAGGTGATTAAAAATTAAAATAAAATAAAAATAAAAAGTCAAGTAAGTAATTTATGAGCTGAACTTTCATTCTCCTAGAATATATATATATATATATACATATATATATATATGAAAATTTGAGTTTCACTCATCAATTCTTTTTTGTTTGTTTGTTTTTTAAACCACTAACTTATGTGTATTGGCTCATAGGTGGGAGAGTGGTAAGGGTAGGTAATGGGGGTCAAGTGACTTGCCCAGGGTGACACAGCTGGGAAGTGTCTGAGGCCAGATTTGAACCTAGAACCTTCCATCTCTAGGCCTGACTCTCAATCCACTGAGCTACCCAGCTGACCCTCTCTGATCAATTCTTAATGACATCTCCTTATCCTAAAACTTTTTCTAATAATAAAGATGTCAACCAATCCATGGCATTTCATCCCATGTGACTTTTTGTCTATGTTTCCCCCAGAGGTTCTAGCCATTATGCTGGGATCATTTCTTGAGAATTTGTGATCTGTTTTGCTTATGAATGGAGCACTCAGGCATATTTTACTTTCACTTCATGCACAACTTAACTCTTTTTCATTCATGTATATTTGATGACATGCACTCATCCCACTTCTCTTTTGTAATTCCTTTTTGGTAAAGTATGGAAGCCTATGTGCATGTGCCTTTTATTTGCCTTTGAGTTATCCTTAATTTCAAATCTTTGAAGACTGTGACATGCCAAGACTCCAAGTAATTTTGAATCACTGAGGGAATATTGATATTAAAAGTTAGCCCCTGTTTCACAGAGAAGTTTGGAGTTGTTAAAATATCCATGTACTTTTCCAAAGGCAATCCAATTTGCAATTTTCTTCCTGTTTGATTCTGGATCCAACTTATTATCTTTCACTGTTTCCTCCTAAATGATGGGATTCAACATTAATGAAACAAATCTTTGGGCTCTCCCTCCATTTTCATAAACTGAACAACATAGTAAGGCTAATTAGAGCTAACTTTTGAGTGATTATGGATCTCATTTTGTTCTTGCTGTTGGGTTATTTTTCAGTCATATCTTACTTGTGATCTCATTTTGGGTTTTCTTGGTAGAAATACTTGAGTGATTTGCCATTTCCTTCTACAGATCATTTTACAGATGAAGAAACTGAGGCATATGGGAATAAATGACTTCCCCAGGTTCACACACCTAATAAGTATCTGAGACTGGATTTAAACTCAGGTCTTCCTTATTCCCAGCCCAGTGTTCTACTCTCTACACCATTTATCTCATTTAGGAGAACTTAAGGCACTCAGGTTAATGTCATCCAGAAACAGGAGCAATTGGAGAACTTTGCCATACATATGGACTCTTTCTTTCATTTCTACTTGATTCTGGTTATGTCCCCTGATGGTGGCACACACTTTGGGTGATCTGTTTTATTCCTCACTTGAATTTAATAGAAGGTCATCAAATGTTTATTTCTTGTAGCTTTCAATTTTTTTGAATTTATTTAAATTTGACATTATTTAAATTTAAATTTGACAATGGGGGAAACCTTTGGGGTTTTGAGCCTTTAAGGTGATGCTTTGCTTTACCAAATCAAATCTTAAAAAAATCACCAGACAATAATAAACCCATTAGAGACCTTGAATTCTCAGAGGTAGGTGTCTTAGTAGGTAGAAATCTGGGCTTAGAGTCAGGGTGATCTGAATTCAAATTTAACCTCAGACACTTAACAACTTGTGAATTTGGACAAGTGACTTAACTTCTCTCAGCCTCTGTTTCCTCATCTGTAAAATGGGGATAAGAATAACAACTATTCTCCAGAGTTATTGTAAGGATAAAATGAATCAATATTTTTAAAGCACCTCGCACAGTACCTGTCACAGAGAGTAGGCACTTAATAAATCCTTTTTTTCATCTTCCTTCTTTGTAATTTTAGTCAATTGTGTGGCTATAAAGATGTATTTTATTACGGAACATTGTTCATGAAAAAACACTCCTTCCCTTCTCAAGTCTTAATAAAAATACCATTATTGTAAGTATAGATTATTCTCATAAAAATTTTGTAGAGAAAGTAGATAGGTTGGTTGTATAAGTTGACATTTAAGGTCTAAGATGTAAAGTTTATTGATTTCTTCCTCCGAGTTTTTGGTATCATACTGTTTTTATGATATCTTCAGAATTGGCCTGTCAAAACTTTCAAAATGATGTCACCTTTGCTATAGATCTCTTCTGGATATACTTTGTCTATTTTAGCTTCTCTTCCCATATTTGTTTTCTTTCATGCCATTTCTATTTTCACATGAAGTACATTGGAGACAAGAATGTTAAGAGTGCAAAAGTGATGTTAACACAAACACTAAAGGTGAAGAGTCTGTTATTTTTGAAGTCTATATAATTTTTTTTTCTATTTCTTTTTACTCATTTTTGGTCCTCATTCCAATTTCCTTAAAGTAACCTCTGGAGGATTTGAGCTTAGTTAAGCTTCTCATCAAGTTTTCTATAAACCATTCTTTCCTTCTACTATATCTTGCTGTTTTATACTATACTATTATTCATCATCTTCAGCTATGCTTCATGAAATTTTAAAATATGCTTATTTGCTAAATCGTTATTTCCCTTGACTCTACTAAAGTACAGAGATGATGAATTTGCTAGATGAAGTGGTTCCTAGACTCTTTTGGTCTCCTTGTCAGGGCAGTTAACTTGAATTTGTTGTTTCCTTGTTAAGAGTCTATGTCAGTTTCTTCTTTTATTCATTTCATATTTTTCAGACATCGACAATTTGTTTTAATAAGTCATTTTGGAGTTCTAGTAATTGCTTTCCATATCTTTTCATTTTACAATGATTCTAACTTTTGCTCTAATAAGCTGATAGTCTAAAACTGTACAAGACAGACTCAGGAGTGAACCCCATAATAATAATCATTTCTATCTCTTAAAACATCGATTTCATTTTTGTATGATATTTCATGCTTTCTATTTCCTGTGTCTCCCAACTATCTTCTTAAAGTAGTCGTACTATTTAAGATCGAATCTTCGTATATAGATTTGACCTTTTTTGTTTCTTAATCCTAAATGATGTTTTCTCATATTTTTTACTTCCCCTTTAAGCCCATATCTGCATTGAAATCACTGTAACATATACATTAATTTAATTTGGAACATTTATCAAGTTCTTTATAGAATTGTTCTACTTCATGCTCTGCAACAGATATGATGCATAATCTGAAATTATTTTAATAATAGTCTTTTCATAAATGATTATTATGAGCATTGTAAAGTGAGCTAGCCAAATATCTTATGAAATGATGTTTCTCACAGCCATTGTATGCATGAAAAAAAAAAAAAACTACCTCTGCCAGTTTCTTGATCTACCTTTCCAAATAGAACCTTTGAGCTACATGTATATTTAATTAAACCTTACTTAGATCTTTTGGTTTCACTTATGGTGAATGTCAAAATTAATATAATTTAACTTTTCTCAAGTCTAGTCACTCTCTGGAGGAGGATCTCATGTTTAGAGTATCAATAACTAAGTTAATGTTTATAGGTAATTCATAAAAAGATTCTTAATGCTCTTTGACCTTTAAAATCATTCTGTCACAGCCACTACAAACATGGAAAATAACCATTCAAAAACGACATCCATTTTGCATTTGTCTTTGTTTTATGAGTTGCCATGGCCAACAAAGTCATCACCAAGTCCTGACCTTCTAACAATAATCCTCACTATATTTGGTTAGCAAAGTCAATGGAAAGAAGATATGAATTATTGTTAAAAAGGTACTTGAAGTCTTTCTGCCATGTTAGAATGTATCAGAATTTGTGCTTTGTTGTTATACCGTTTTGAAAAATTACAGATCTCTCTTTGGCACCATGAGTTATAAAAGAAGGACTTTGTGAAGAATACCAATTAGGTTGAATTTCTTCCTTTAATAAGAACATTTTGTTCACCTTGCTGATTGTTCATTTTTGGTGAGGTCATAGTGTTTGTTGCTGGATCCTTTCCTAGTTTGTATTTACTGAGAATTTCTGGTTTTCTCTATTTCTAGTTTTCTTCCTACAATTTACCATCTATGGTAACTATTGTGTCATTTAAAATTACTCTAAACCCTGGGAGACTATGTCTCCCAGAGCTCCCTGCTACAACTTCCCCCCACACTTCCCACTTCCTTTGTGGGTGGTGTCAGAGAAAGTATAAGAAAGAGGGTTTTGGCACCTTTTCACTCTCTCTTGAGCCTGGAGGTTGGCTGACTCTAGTCTACACTGAACCCTGCAGAGCTCTCAGCTAATAGCTCTCTCTTGGCGCCTTTTCCCCCTTCTATTTACCTCCTACTTTTCTCTAGACCTTCCCTTTTCTAATTTAAAAAAAAACCTAGCTATTCTAAACCCTAAGTTGCTATCTGATCTGTCAATTTCCCCCTGCACAATCTGGGGATTGCTACCTTCCTTTCCCTTCCTCTACCTTCCTCTCTCCTTTCTCCCCATCCTTCCTCCTACCTACCTTCCTTTCACCCCCTCACACTATTTTGGAGGATATACATAGGCTATTTCTTCTTACACTGAATGTTTTTCAGTAAACCATAGAAAGCATTTATTAAGTTGTTCCTATGTTTCAGGCATTGTGATAAGGACTGAAAATTCAAAGAAATACAAAAACAGTCTCTGCCTTCAAGGAACTCCCCTTATAGAGGGAGAATTAACATGGAAAAATGGCAATATAAGATATATATATATATA